>NW_017671706.1:41925-89711 GCF_001879085.1 Nicotiana attenuata | reverse complement strand
TTAAACCATTAGAAATCTAGCCATACGTGGCCTCTTTTTCTTCCATACAATTAGCTTGGATCATAGCCATATCCATAGCTTTAAAGATTCATCAACAGTCATGGTTCCTTGCTTCAAGGTTTGAAGACGCATTTGTAGGTCTCTTTGAAAGTGGGAAGGCACAAACCTCTTCCTCATGACTCTCTTCATCTCGGTCCAAGTAGCAATGGGTGGTTCTCCATCTTGTTGTCTGTCTTTTGTAAGCTTTTTCCACCAAATAGA
The DNA here is from genome assembly GCF_001879085.1 of Nicotiana attenuata. Lineage (NCBI taxonomy): Eukaryota > Viridiplantae > Streptophyta > Magnoliopsida > Solanales > Solanaceae > Nicotiana > Nicotiana attenuata. Next base: position 89,450 of record NW_017671706.1, on the reverse strand, counting down.
AGCATAATCAGAAAATTCAACAACAGCAAGCTTAACCTTCTTACCTTCAGAGTAGTGGTGACAGTCAAAGATGGCCTCAACTTTCCGCTCCCAGTCAAGGTACAAGTCTGGGTCTCTTGTGCCCTTGAAAGATGGCATCTTCATTTTTATGCTGTTAATATTATCATCTTCTACTCTACCTCGTTGTCCCCTCCTATCTCTTCCCATCCTATCTAGATTTACATCAAGATCATCAACAAAATCATCTATAGGGTTTTCTTGATTTACAATGGGGGCATGGGATACATTTCTTCTATTAAGAGGCCTAGGATTATTTCGAGGTTGTACATCAGGTTGATTTCCCCTCCTAAGTGCAGCTATTGTCTCATTTTGTTCGGCAATAGTATCCCTTATCTTTTGGAATTGCAAGTTCCATCTCTCGAATTGTTGATGCATAGCTTGTAGAGTGAAATCATTTCTTGCTCGGATTTCGGCTTCTTGGAGAGCCCTCTGTTCATCATCACTAGCACCTGTATGAGACATCTTTTTGAAATAATAATAATAATAATAGTTATCACTCAAACTTTGGCTCTTTCCCTCAATTGTTCTCACCCACTCTTGCCTTTTCCCCTCAATTAACCTTTGGAAAATACCTTGTAGATTTATAATTAAACCCAACTCGTATCAAAGCCCTTAGTAGTAAAACAACGAAATTTGGGGCACTAAAGAAAGTGAAGAACCAATCCTAGAAAGAGTAGGATTTAGTTGAAACAAACCTCGAACAAAGAAAAGGATTTTTTTTTGAACAAGATCAAAGTATTAGGATCCCCTCTTCTTGTTTCCTTCCTTGATTTTGGAAACAAACACAAATAAATCTGATTTCTTGAAGATCAAATATGTTTCTCCTTTTTTTTTCTTTTTTTTTCGTTTTTTTTTTATCTTTTTTTTTTGCTCCTTTGTTCAAGAAATCTCGAAGATTTATCAAGAACGGAATCTTGATACAACCGCTCTGATACCACTTGATAACACAAAGGTTAGGAGATCCAAGAACTTGAAGAAAATAAGTTGATGAAATGCGGAAGTAGCAAAGAAATGCAAGCGGAGCAAGAAAAATAAACTAGATATGTTGAAATTCAAGGAAAGGTCCAAGAACCCTGAGATTATGTTAATCTAGATTTTGACAAGATCCTAATGACAACAAGTTGGTTATGAAACCAATTGCCTTCACTAGAGATAAGCTAATACAAAACAAATGGTGCAGATAAGCACAGAAGTTCGCCTCTCGGGCACCACACTCGGTTATCAGTTAGTACCAGAGCAACAGGTAAATATTGCAAGAAGTAGCACAAACAGCATATAACGGCAGACAATGAAATAAGGTAAACACATCAAATAGTACCGGTACCGCTGCGGCGTGCAGCCCGCTCCACATATCGCTGCGGCGTGCAGCCCGCTCCGACTTGACTTATGAGTTAGAGGGCTCGGATTGGAGTTCCGGTGATTCGGATAGCTTCGGGAGGTGATTTGTGACTTAGGAGTGTGATCGGAAGTGATTTTGGAGGTCCGGTGTAGAATTAGGCTTGAATTGGCGAAGTTAGTATTTTGGCGAATTCCGGTTGATAGGTGAGAATTTGATTCGAGGGTCGGAATGGAATTCCGAGAGTTAAAGTAGCTTCGTTAGGTGATTTTGGGTGTGTGTGCAAAAGTTCAGATCATTCGGAGGTGTTTTGGTCGGGTTTTTGATCGAATGTGTATTTCGAAAGTTTTTAAGAAACTTAGGCTTGAATCCGATGTGATTTAATGGTTTTAGTGTTGTTTGATGTGTTTTGAAGATTGGAACAAGTTTGAATAATGTTTTAGGATGTGTTGGTGCTTTTGGTTGAGGTCCCGGGGGCCTCGGGGTGATTTCGGGTGGTCAATCGGACCATTTTTGGACTCAAAAGGTTGCAGGTTTTCAGCTGTTGGTGTTACGGAGAATTGCTCTTTGCGTTCGCATGGGTGTTGTCGCGAACGCGTAGAGGGAATTTGAGGGCTTGGAAATTTGGTCTTCGCGTTCGCATCTCCTTGGTCGCATTCGCGTAGTTCTGAAAGGCGAAGCTTCTTGTTCGCGTTTGGTATCACGCGTTCGCATTGAAGGAAGTGAGGGCCCTGGGTGTTTGTTCATTGCGTTCGCGGCCATTGGGACGCGATCAGGTAGTTATAGTTTCTGAAGGTTCGCGTTCGCGTGCTAGGAGCCGCGTTTGCGTAGGGATAAATTTTGGTCAGCATTTTATGTTCATCGCGAACGCGGGGGAGTTGACCGCGTTCGCATAGGGTAAAAATACACCTGGGCAGAAGGGTTTTATATTATTTCATCCGCGAAGCTTGGTCCATTTTCCTCCATTGTTGAGCACCTTGAGAGCTTTTTGGTAGAAATTGAAGAGGGTTTCGACGGGTATTGATTGGAGGTGAGTCCTATGGCCTAGAAATGTCATTTATTGAAGAATCAACCTTTAAATTCATGGAAATCTGAGTAAAATTTGAAGAACTAGGGCTTGACTTTTGAAATGAAAAATTTGGGATTTGAGGGGCATTTGAGCTCCGATTTTGGTAAATTTGATATGTATGGACTCGTGGCGAGACGAGGAATCCGGTGATGTGAATTTTGTAATTTTTTGAGAAGTGGGCCCGGGGCTCGGGTTTTGCCAACTTCGTGATTTTCGATATTTTTCGAGTCTTTTCGATTGGGTTATGTTTCTTTGGCCTATTGTAATGTATTCCTTGTGGTTTTGATCAGATTCGACGCGTGAGGAGGTCGATTCGAGAGGAAAAGGCATAGCGAGCTAGACTTTGGGCCGGCTTGAGGTGAGTAATAGGTGTAAATGATGAACTGAGGGGTTGAAACCCTGGAATTTCACATCGTAGCGCTATATTGAGGCGAGGCACGCACTCTATGACGAGTGCGGGGTCGTTTGTTATTGGGGATTGTGACATGGTCCGTCCCGGTGATGTTTTACCGTGTTTTTTTTCCTACTAGAACTTGTTGGAAATCATCGTTACTTGGATTTGACTGTTGTATTTGGGCTTCGTGCCGGCTATTCGAATCCTTCAGGGATTGATATAACTGATTTTGCATACTTTGCATATTGTTTAACCTCATTCCAAGGTTTTAAGTACTATTTTGCAAACTCAGCCCCTTTTCTCAGATTTGAAAACTTAAATGACATTTTAAATGATATTTTGGGCTGTGAATTACTGATTTAAAATGCCCAAGAGGCTTATAGTGATTTCTGGATACATGGTTTGCTCGGGCTGCACGCCGCAACAGTACTATATTGATATTGAGGCCGAGGGCCTGGTTGGTGCCACGAGATGGCTTGATTATTTGCGCTTGGGCTGTAGGAGCCCCTCCGGAGTCTGTACACACCCCAGTGAGCACCGTCGACGATAAATATATATGGTTGGCTCGGACTGCACGCCGCAGTGGGTACCTGGGTGTACCGGCATATGCATTGCATTGCATTCATGCATTATTACTTACCTATTTTACCTGGCATGGTTCTTTCTGTACTATTATTTCATTGACTTGTTAGTTTTACTGTTAAAGGTTTGGTACTGCCAGTTATAGTTTGCCTTGTGTTTTTCAGTGATTTCTTACCTTCAGCCATTATTTATGTTTATTACTCACTGAGTCGGAGTACTCGCTTTACTCCCTGCACCTTGTATGCAGATCTAGGTGCATCACAGGCTGAGTGAGGATTATTTAGCAGCACAGCAGCATCGGGGAGCATTGAGGTAGCTGCATGGCGTTTGCAGCCTTCGTCTTTCCCTCCTATCTTTATTCTCTTTTATTCCGCATTTTATCCTAGACAGACTGTATTAGGTGGAAACTCTGTATTAGAGGCTCATGTTCGTGACACTGGGTCCTAGTTTGGGATTTATGTTTTCAGTATTTTGTTAAACTTCCGCGTATTGTTCAGTATTTCTAAACTTTTGATAAAAATGGCTTAGTTATTAATATTTGTGCTTTGAAATTATGAACCATCCAATGTGGGAAATATTGTTGAAAGGTCGGGCTTGCCTAGCAATGTGTTGGGCGCCATCACGATCGGGGTTTGGGTCGTGACAAGTTAAACCCATTAGCTAGGGTTGTGGCTCAACCCTAGTGTGGGTAAATGATGGGTGTTGCCATCTAGGGTTAGATTGATTATGGGTGTTTGCATTTGGGTTGATTTTATGTTTTTATTTAAGAATTGGTGGTTGCAAACACTGATTCAACCTTTGTGGGTTTGACTCTTCTTGAGAAAGAGAGTTTATGACCCCAAAATTGACCCAACAAGGAATTGGGATGGACTCATGAGAAATGATAGTCCCAATTAAAGGGTTAAATCTCGAGAGAGTAATCACCCTACTTGAACCCTAGTTGCTTGATCTAATTTGCCTACCCAATTGGTCTCGAGAGAGTCAATTGGGCAAAATTACTTTCTCTACCGAGAGGTGTGAGAGTGGGTACAATTGTACAACGGTTATAGCATAAGCCCCAAATATGTCAATCTATCCTTAGTAACATCTACCCATCAATTAGCCACCTAGGTAGTGTCACGACCCTAGTGCTTTCCTTCCCATTAGATATAACTTAGCAATATTTTGGTAGCATAATTTAGCGTTAATCAATAGTTTTATCATAGTAGTTATAAAATCAAAAACCAAGAATGTTTCAAGTGACATTAGGAGTACAAACGCATCTCTAGACTAGACAGAAAATCCAACTCCACTACTAGCTCCCTGTGGAAATCGATCCCGACCACTATTCGGGTAAAAGCTATTGCGACCCGCTCTTCCTACCTTGGTGTAGTGTCGAGTTGGCAGCGATCACACTGCCCTCGTACTGTGTATCCTCGGCCTTCCAAGTAAGGCATTGTATCTCATGTCACCTTCGATGACATGAAACTTGGTATCTTGGATTGTACCGACCATGTTGACCGGGAGGATGACCTCCCCTTTCGTTGTCTCGCTCGCCATGTTGAATCCATTGAGGACTCGAGAGGCGGGTATGATCTGGTCGAGCAGTCCGAGCTGCTCCACCACCCTCGACCTGATTATGTTGGCCGAGCTACCTGGATCCACGAGCACACGTTTAATTTGAAATTTATTCAAAAGAAAAGAAATTACCAGTGCGTCATATGAGGTTGAGACAAGGTCTCGATGTCCTCTTCATTGAATGTGAGAGCATCCTCTGTTATGTAACTCCGAGTTCGCTTTTCCCTAGTGATAGATGTTTTCGTCCGCTTGACAACGGGCCCCTGTGGGGCATCGACCCCTCCAATGATCATGTGTATGACGTGTTGTGGTTCTTCTGGTTCGTTCTTCCTGTTCGCCTCTCTTTCCCGAAATTGGCTTTTAGCTCAATCGCTGAGGAACTCTGGAAGGTGCCCTTCGCTGATCAGTCGAGCTACCTCTTTTCGAAGCTGTCTGCAATCCTCGGTCCTATGACCGTAAGTGCCGTGATATTTTCATACCAAGTTAGGGTTCCTCTGTGAAGGGTCTTACAGTATGGGTTTTGGCCATCTGGTATCTTTGATTTTACCTATGGCCGATAGGATGTCCGAGACATCGATGTTGAAGTTGTACTCAGATAGCCAGGGTGCCTCTACCAGCCCAGTGTGCCTATCGAACCCGGCTTTATTCATGAGTCCCCGGGAACTTTAACCTTGATCTGTCATTTGATCGCCTCGAGGTGTATTGCGCCTCGGGGCGTTTCTTCGATCTTCTACATATGGCTGGTATCTTTCCTTGTTTGGTCTCGACTCCCTTTCTGTGAACCTTTGTTCCTTTGTTAAGAGCCTTCTAGGATATACTAAGCCCGAGGGGGCTCCTAATTGGTCGTCTTCGAACCTGATCTTCGATTGATACCTGTTGTGCACATTCGCCCAAGTCACAACGGGATATTCGATCAAATTTTGTTTTAGCTGCTTCGAAGCTACCGAGCTTCGTTCATTCAAGCCTTGAGTGAAGGCCTGTACTGCCCAGTCATCGGAGACTTGTGGTAATTCCATTCGCCCTATCTGAAAGCGTGATACAAATTCCCTTAGCATCTCATTTTCTCTCTATTTGATTTTGAAGACATCGGACTTCCTGGTGGCGACCTTGATGGCACCAGCGTGTGCCTTCACAAAAGAGTCTGCCAACATGGCAAATGAATCTATTGAACTCGGGGGTAGGTTATGATACCATATCGTAGCTCCCTTTGACATCGTTTCCCCAAATTTCTTCAACAAGACGGACTCAATTTCGTCATCCTTTAAGTCATTCCCCTTTACATCACAAGTATAAGCGGTAATGTGCTCATTGGGGTCCGTGGTCCCGTTATACTTTGGGACATCGGGCATTCTGAATTTCTTCGGGATGGGCTTCGGAGCCGCACTTGATGGGAATGTTTTCTGTACGAACTTCTTTGAATCTACGCCCTTTAGAATCGGGGGTGCGCCCGGGATCTGATCGACCCTCGAGTTATAAGTCTCCACCTTTTTATCGTTAGCCTCTATCTTCTTTTCTCCCGTTTCAATCCTTTTGGTGAGGTCCTCGATCATCTTCATAATAACAGGGTCTGCTGCTGACCCGTTGCTACTCGATCTCCCTGGTGCCTGCTCGACTCGAGGAGCCGTTTCCGGTGCTGCTGTGCTTGGAGTTTTTTGTTGACTTTGTAGCTGATCAATAGCCACTTGTTGTGCTTGCAACATCTAAAAAATGACTTGAAGGCTAACTTCTCTTTTCTCCCGAGCTAGAGTCCCCTGTGCTTCATGTTGGTTTTCCCCGCTCACACTTTCATCGGTATGAGAGCTTACATCGACAGCAGAGCGTTGCGTGAGCCCACGTCGATAGGGATTTGTGCTGGTGCCACCCCTGCATTTGCGGTGGTACACCGACATCTGCACCGTTCTCTCCATGAAGCCCAATATCGTTGGTTTCGTGTGCATTTGCTGAGTTAGACATTTTTTGACCTGAAATCAAAGATTCTTGGACAAGAAAAAGTGTGAAGGATAACTTGTGTTTTCACAAAACTAGCACCAAAACAATCACTATTATTTTTAGCCCCATGGTGGGCGCCAAACTGTTTACCTTGAAAATGGTATTAATAATTGTATTTGATTTTGTGGTTCTAAAAATATATGATTTATTTCAATACTAGTTGTTAGGGAATAGATTCTAAGTGTAAATAAAGAGAATAAGATATGCAAACCAATGTTGTCGCAAGATTGGGCCTCGAGCTGGCTGGAACAGGGGGCTTCGAGGTCTAGTTAAGGCAGTTAGCAATGAACGGTTAATAAAGAAACAATGATAATGAAGGCTTTAAAGATGGCCTTTTGCGGTTAATAATGGGCAATAAATGAGGAACAACAAATGAACAAGCAATAAATCTGTAGAGTAATTGTTGAGCATGTTTAGGCAAGAAAAGCAAAGAATGTTCTGTTGTATTGAATATTCGTCCTCCTTTTACAAAATGACAAGGGGCCCTTTATATAGGAGGGGGAATCCCAACATAGTACATGTCTAATGATAACGAGGAAATGTTATTGGTACAGCTGTATAATGGCTCAGTACGGATTTGTACTATTCTTGCAGACCTGGTCAGCTCTAACCACGTGTCCTTGGGAGCTTTCCCACCTTTCCATGACGATCATCGATTTATACTGCTCCGAGATTGACCACAGTGAACCTTCGATATGTTCCCTCGAGGACGCACCTCGGGGTCACACTTCAAATTCTGCTTCGAGCTTCTCGAGGTCGGACGTGGAGTTCCACAGTAGCCCCAAAGTCGAACTCTTCGATTTTTGCCGTATACACTGTCATAGATTTACTTATTGATGTTACACTCCTAATTTTTTTAGTTACAACTCCAGTTTAGTTTTTCTTCTTGAGCTATACAAAATTTTACTAGGGAATAAGATTTTTTAAATAGGAATTGTTCTCGGCTAGGACATGCGTAAATAGGCATTTTTGAACTGCGTACAAACGTAAAATTTTACGTACTGTTATAAAATAAAGACTATAAAATAAATAATTCGAAGACAAGTATAGAGAGAGGTTGATATATCATTCAACTTCAAACTGATGTTCATAATGAATTGAAATCTCCTCTATTTATAGAAGAAAGGAAGCTGCTGTGTAAGATGCTACTGCAAGCTGCTGTGTAAGCTGCTTGTAAGTTGCTTGCAAGCTGCTACTGTACCAGATATAGATAATCTTCTATCGGGGGTAATATTATCCATAACGGAGTACTAAATGAACATCCATAATATAATATATATTTATAACACTCCCCCTTGGATGTTCATTAAAGGATATTGTGCCTCATTAAAACCTTACTAGGAAAAACCCCGTGGGAAAAAAATCCTAGTGAAGGAAAAAGAGTACACATATTTAGTAATACGCATTGCTAGGTGCCTCATTAAAAACGTTATAAGGAAAACCCCGTGGGAAAAAGCCTTAGTAAGGAAAAAAGAGTGTGTCGCATATTTTACTCCCCCTGATGAAAACCTTGTTTCAAATATTTGAGTCTCCGCATTCCAATCTTGTATACCATCTTCTCAAAAGTTGATTTGTAGAGAATATTATCCACCACTATTGCAAATCGATTTAAATTAATCTAATCAAACCAAGAAGCTGCTGCAAGTCATGTCATTGAGTTGCTTGCACCCTGCCTGCATCAGCTGCTTATAGAAAACTTCAAGGGGTTACTAAATGGATAATCTTCTTCAGGAATATTATTATCTACAGCGGAGTAATAAATGACATCCACAATAATATTTTCATAATACTCCCCCTTGGATGTTCATTTATTATGTGCCTCGTTAAAACCTTACTAGAAAAAACCCCGTGGAAAAAAAATCCTAGTCAAGAAAAAAGAGTACACTAATAATATACATTGCAAGCTAGCTCATTAAAAACCTTACTAGGAAAACCCGGTGGGAAAAAACTTGAGCAAGGGAAAAAGAGTACTATGTAGAGACTTGGGTATATCAGGACCAAGGAGTTCATCATCCTCTTTTGGAGGGAAAAACGGATCCTTAATCCGTGTAGGAGAAGAACTATATCTTGCTAGTAAATTAACAGAAAATGCTATGTCAGGCCTTGTAGCATTAGCAAGATACATTAGTGCATCAATTGCACTGAGATAGGGTACTTCGGGACCAAGGAGTTCCTCATCCTCCTCTGGAGGTCGGAACAAATTCTTATCCACTTCAAGTGATCGAACAACCATTGGTGTACTCAATGGGTGCGCTTTGTCCATGTAAAAGCGTTTTAAGACCCTTTCTGTATAGGCAGATTGATGGATAAAGATCCTGTCTGCTAGATGTTCAATTTGCAGACCAAGACAAAGTTTGTCTTTTCAAGATCTTTCATATCAAATTCTTTCTTAAGCTATTCAATTGCCTTTTGGAGCTCTTCTAGAGTTCCAACAAGATTTATGTCATCAACATAAACAGCAAGTACATCAAATTCTGAATACATGGACAAATAACATCATATATGTATTTTTCTTTCAGCAAATATTCACTGAGGCGATAATACCACATACGCCCAGATTGCTTTGAACCATACAAAGATATTAATAATTTGATCGAGTACATTTTCTGAGACTTTGAATTATATGCTTCAAGCATTTTAAATCCTTCAGGGATCTTCATATAGACTTAATCAAATGAGTCATATAGGTTATGCCTTGCATTTAAATGGCATGACATCTCCAGGTTCCTGGACTACAGGTCCGATCCTCACAATATTTTACAATATTGTGCACTATTTTGTATCAAATATATCGTCGACGATCATTTTGTATCGGTTCCTAAGCGACATAACTTGTTGAGAACTCATCACTTTCTTTATTTTCAGGTACCTGAACTTCTTTTGGAGTTTCATGAAATGTTATGTTGTGGGCTCTTCTAGAGCTCAGTTCCTCCTTATTATGATCACTAGCTGTCATGACCCTGGTTCCCCCTCCGTGAACCATCCTGACGGTACCTAGTCTCTACGACTAGGTAAGCCAAAATTGCGGAAGTAAAACAATTTACGACAGAAATAAGAAATAACCAGTGTATAAATGTGCCGCTCAGCATACACCATATTTAACTCTCAAAACCAACACATAAATCCAAGACCCGGAAACCCACGAATCACAAGCTAAGAAGTACTACATAGCTCTAATTCCAGATTGTCTAACAAAGAAAAGAAATACAGAAGGGCTAATACTTAAAAGCGAGAATAGAAAGGGACTCCTCGGTCTGCGGACGCGGCAGATATACCTCGAAGTCTCTACAGAAGCGCCTCGCCTCAAGGATGATAAGACCGAGCGAAAGTACCTGGATATGCACATGAAAAACATGCACAGAAGGGGCAAGAGTACACCACAGCGGTACTCAGTAAGTGCCAAGCCTAACCTCGGTCGTGTAGTGACGAGGAAGGTCAGGGCCCTACTGAGGTTAAATAAAATATAAGGGTTAACAGTGTGAAATAAACAATATAAATAAGTGCAACAGTAAGAAATAACATAGAATTGGAAGAACAACAACAACTACAACAGAGATAAACAAACCATGGAAGGAATACAGCTCAACACAGAGATAACAACCGGGGCACCTTCCAGGATACCGTCCTGTAGTCCCCATTACAACTATCCAGTGGATCTCCCGGGATACCGCCCGGTAGTCCATCATAAATGTGTCCGAAGGATCTCCCAGGATATCGTCCCGTAGTCCAACTATCAATGCGTGGGGGATCTACCGGAATCCTGATCCGCAGTCCCCAAATATAAATACTCAGTACTGGGTGAATCTACCGGGTGCATTCCCGTAGTTCCATATAACCGTGCAGGGGGATCTATCGGGAATCTAACCCGTAGTCCCAAAGTAAATGTGCAGGGGGATCTACCGGGAATCTAACCCGTAGTAGTAAATGTACAGGGGGATCTACCGGGAATCCAACCCGTAGTCCCAAAGTAAACAGACAAGGTGGAGCTACCGGAAATCCCACATCCGTAGTCCCAATGTAAATACACGGCAGCAGCAAGAAAATATTCAGAGAAGGGAAACTTCATATTAAGGCAACAAATAATTCTAGCCTAGCATGCTGCACAGAGTTCAGGTAAACAGATTTGAACGATTAAAGCAATTAAATCACTTAGACATGCTTTCCTAAGCTAACGACATGATTAATAGTACAAGTAATAAAAGCAGGAGAAGAAACATACTAATAAGTACTTAAAGAAAACCGGATTTCCAACAATTTGCACAAGTACGCACTCGTCACCTCACGTACAAGGCATTTCAATTACCAAATATATCAAACCTAAGGGGAAGGTCCCCCACACAAGGTTAGACAAGCCACTTACCTCGAACCCACTCAAAATCAGCCCGACACCACGTCTTGCCACGAGTACTCAACTCCAAATGGCCCAAATCTATTCAATTCAATTTCATAATGTAAATAACACTTCAAGCAACCGATTCTACAATTAGATTCTAAGCTAATACGCAAAATTAGGTAAAATGACCAAAACGCCCCTCGGGCTCACGTCTCGGAATCGGGTAAAATTTACGTTTCCGGAATCCTCACACTCTCACGAGTCTAACCATATAAAAATTATCCCAACCCGATGTAAAATACCCAGTCAAAATCCAATTTCTTGGTCTAAGAACTTTTCCCCAAATTTATACCAAAATTCCGAAATTAAAGGATGAATTTAAGTGAAGATTCATGGAATTTAGTCTAAACCGAGTAAGAATCACTTACCCAAGTCGCCCAGGTGAAAATCCCTTCAAAAATTGTGATCTCCCGAGCTCCCAAGTCCAAAATATGAGTTATGGTCTAAACCCTCGATTTTGAAATCTTATATTCTGCCCAGACGCGCCCTTCTTTGCGAACGCGAGACTACTATCGCGAACGCGATGCACAAAAATCCTACTGGCCAATTTCCTCTATCGCGAGCGCGACACCTTGCACGCGAACGCGAAGCTTAGCTTCCCAGAGCATCGCGAACGCGATCCTCCCACGCGAATGTGTAGGCCAAACCTTCAGCTCCACTTCCCAACCCTTCGCGAACGCGGGATGCCTACCGCGAATGTGAAGCACAACCTCCCCCAGCCCCAGCTCCTCTTCGCGAATGCGAGACCTTGCTCGCAAACGCAAAGAAGGAAACCAGAACTGGGCTGCTGCAACTTTTTCAGCATTTTCTCTAAGTTCCAAAATGTCCCGTTGGGCATCCAAAACACACCCGAGGCCCCCGGGACCTCAACCAAAGGCACCAACATATCCTAAACCTTATTCAAACTTGTTCCAACCTTCGGAACGCCCAAAACAACATCAAAAAACCTATTTTTCATCGGATTCATGCTTAAGAATTCCAAAAACTCTTAAAACACGCTTTTGATAAAAAACCCAACTAAATCACATCCGAATGACCTGAAATTTTGCACACACGTCCCAAATGACATGACGGAACTAGCGGAACTCTCGGAATTCCATTCCGACCCTCGGATCAAAATCTCATTATCGAACCGAAAACTTACAAAATTCGACCTTTCGGCATTTCAAGCCTAAATATGCTACGGACCTCCAAAACATAATCTGACCACGCCCCTAAACCCGAAATCACCTAACGAAGGTAACGGAACCATCGGATTTCTATTCCGAGGCTGTCTTCACACTGTTCCGACTACGGTCAACTTTCCAACACTTAAGCTCTCATTTAGGGACTAAGTGTCTCAAAACTCTCCGAAACTCAAAACCGAACATCCCGGCAAATCAAAATAGCAGAAATAAGCTTGGGGGAAGCAGTTAATAGGGGATTGGGGCGTTAATTCTTAAGACGACCTTCCGGGTCGTCACATCCTCCTACACTTAAACATTTGTTCGTCCTCGAACGAGCATAGAAACATACCAGAAGTAGTGAAAAGATGAGGGTAACGATGCGCATATCTTGCTCGGTCTCCCAGGTCGCCTACTCGACCGGCTGACCCCGCCACTGAACCTTCACTGATGTAATGTTCTTTGACCTCAGATTCTAACCTGCCTGCCCAATACTCTAGCTTCGCCGGCACGAACCAACCCACCGGAGACCTACACCGCCTACCATATAAAGCCTCATACGGTGCCATCTGAATGCTGGATTAATAACTGTTGTTGTAAGCAAACTCCGCCAATGGAAAGAACTGATCCCAAGACCCTCCAAACTCGATCACACACACACACAGAGCATATCCTCAAGAATCTGAATATTGCGCTCAGACTGCCCGTCCGTCTGAGGGTGAAATGTTATACTCAACTCTACCCGAGTATCCAACTCATGCTGAACGACCCTCTAGAACCGTGATGTGAACTGCGTACCTCTATCAGAAATGATGGAAAATGGAATACCATGCAGACGAATAATCTCCTGGATATTAATCTCCGCCAACCGCTCCGAAGAATAAGTAGTGCACACAGGAATGAAATGAGCGGACTTGGTTAGCCGATCCACAATCACCCAAACAACGTCGAACATTCTTAAAATCTGCGGGAGCCCAACTACAAAGTCCATGGTGATCCACTCCCACTTCCACTCCGGAATCTCTATTCGCTGAAGCAATCCACCCGATCTCTGGTGCTCATACTTCACCTGCTGACAGTTGAGGCACCGAGCTACAAACCCAACTATATCTTTCTTCATCCGCCTCTACCAATAGTGCTGTCTCAAATCCTGGTACATCTTCGCGGCACCCGGGTGGATGGAAACCGCAAACTGTGGGCCTCCTCTAGAATCAGCTCCCGAAGCCCATCAACATTGGGTACACAAACCTGACCCTGCATCCTCAATACTCCGTCCTCGCCAATGGTCACATCTCTGGCATCACCATGCTGAACCTTGTCATTAAGGACAAGCAAAAGAGGGTCATCATATTGCCGCTCCCTGATACGATCAAATAAGGAAGCGAGAAACCACGTAAGCTAGAACCCGACTAGGCTCCGAAAGATCCAATCTCACAAACTGGCTGGCTAAGGCCTGAACATCCATCGCCATAGGCCTCTCCGATACTGGTAAATATGCCAAACTCCCCAAACTCTCCGCCCGGCGACTCAAGGCGTCGGCTACTACATTGGCCTTGCCCGGGTGATACAAAATAGTAATATCATTGTCCTTCAGCAACCCTAACCGCCTTCTCTGGCAAAAATTTAGATCCTTTTGCTTGAACAAGTGCTGCAAGCTCCGATGGTCAGTTTAAATCTCACAGTGAACCCTGTATAAATAATGGCGCCAAATCTTCAGGGCGTGAACAATGGCAGCTAGCTCAAGGTCGTGAACAGGGTAATTCTTCTCATGTATCTTCAACTGTCTGGACGCGTAGCCAATCACCCTACCGTCCTGCATCAACACCGCTCCGAGGCCAATCCTCGAGGAATCACCGTAGACCGTATAGGACCCTGAACCTGTTGGCAATATCAAAACTGGGGCTGTAGTCAAAGCTGTCTTGAGCTTCTGAAAGCTCGCCTCACACTCCTCCGTCCACTGAAATGGAGTGACCTTCTGGGCCAACCTGGTCATAGGGGCTGCAATCGATGAAAACCCCTCCACAAAACGACGGTACTAGTCCGCCAAGCCAAGAAAACTGCGGATTTCTGTAGCTGAAGATGGTCTGGGCCAACTCTGCACGGCCTCTATCTTCTTCGGATCCACCTGAATACACTCACTCGATACTACATGGCCTAAGAATGCCACTGAATCCAACCAAAACTCACTTTTCGAGAACTTAGCATATAACTTCTTCCCCTTCAAAGTCTGAAGCACAGTCCTCAGGTGCTGCTCATGATCTTCCCGACTCCGGGAACATACCAAAATATCATCAATAAAGACAATGACGAACGAGTCAACATACGGCCGGAACACACTGTGCATCAAATGCATAAAGGCTGCTGGGCATTGGTCAGCCCAAATGACATAACAAGAACTCGTAATGACCATACCGGATCCTGGAAGCAGTCTTCGGGATATCTAGCTCCCGAATCTTCAACTGATGGTAACCTGAGCGTAAATCAATCTTAGAAACACCCGTGCGCCCTGAAGCTGGTCAAACAGATCATCAATACGAGGCAAAGGATAACGGTTCTTCACTGTAACCTTGTTCAACTGGCGATAATCAATACACATACGCATAGAACCATCTTTTTTTTTTCTTCACAAACAAGACAGGAGCACCCCCAAAGTGATACACTGGGCCGAATAAAACCCTTATCAAGCAATTCCTGTAACTGAAACAGGAGGAGCCATACGATACGGAGTAACGGAAATGGGCTGAGTGCCCGGCAACAAATCAATGCCAAAATCAATATCTCTATCAGGCAGAATGCCTGGAAGATTAGCTTGAAACACATTAAAAATGTCCCGTACTACTGGAACTGAATCAACTGAAGGAATATCAATACTGACATCTCTCACATAGGCTAGATACGCGTCACACCCCTTCTCAACCATACGGTGAGCTTTACGAAAAGAAATAACTCTACTGGGAGTGTGATCTAAAGCACCCCCCACTCAACACGCGGTACACCTGGCATAGCCATCGTCACGGTCCTGGCGTGACAATCAAGAATAGCATAATGGGGCGACAACCAGTCCATGCCCAAGATAACATCAAAGTCTACCGTGCTGAGCAACAATGAATCGGCTCTAGTCTCAAAACCACTAAGAGCAACCAAACACGACCGATAAATGCGGTCCACAACAAGAGAATCTCCCACAGGAGTATAAACATAAACATGGGAACTCAAAGAATCCCGAGATACACCCAAATACGGAGCAAAATAAGAAGACACATAAGAATAAGTGGAGCCTGGGTCGAATAGAACCGATGCATCTTGGTGACAAACCAGTATAATACCTGTGATGACAGAATCAGAGGCATTAGCCTCGGTACGAGCAGGAAGGGCATAGTATCTTGCCTGGCCTTCCCCTCTAGCTGGCTGAGTAGGTGGGGTAACAACCGGTGCTGTGATCATAGCCTGAGAACTCTGCGGAGCGCGCTGTGGCTGAGAAGTCTATGGAGGTGCACTCCTCCCAAGTCTAGGGCAATACCTCACCACATGGCGTATGTCACCACACTCAAAGCAACCTCGCGGCTGATGTGGCAGTGGGAACTGTGCGGCACGGGTACTCCAAGACCCCTGAACACCTGAAACACCGTGTAAAATCTGAGATGCAAACTGAGTTGGCTGACCCACAAAACCTCTACCATGCCATACTCTTCCTCCAAAATAAAGACGTGTCTTCCCAGTATACGAGGTCTACTCACTCCCCTATACTCTCCCTCCTGACCTCGTCTGTCCTCTCTCTCCTGGCGAGAGGTCCTCACCACTCGCTGAACTGGATCACAGGCTGTGTCACTATGACACCTGGAACCTAACCAATGGGAACTCGCTGCTCCGGAGTGGGGGCGGCGGGAGTCTGGCTCCCTCCCCTGATCTGCGAAGTAGTTGGTACAACCTGAATCAACGCCGCCTGAACTAATGTACCAAACATGCTCAGGAACTGTGCTAATGTCCCCTGAAGTGCTGGAGTAGTAGTAGCAGTAGGCGTTTCCGATGCCTGGGCTCTGGATGGAACTGCTGGTGACTCTTCGGTGGCAGCTTGCGCGGGTGCTCTGGGTACACCACGTGCGCGTCCTCGGCCTCTACCCCAGCCCCGACCTCTTACGACTCTCGTAGGGGGCGCGAGTGTCTGATCATCTCTGGTAGCACGTGTCCTCACCATCTGTGAGAGAATGGAAGACAGAGGTTTAGGATTGTGATGTGAAAAATCTCGCACGACAGGGAAATCAATGAAGTCAAATTGTCCTAACGGTTACATAGCCTCTCGTAGATAAGCACAGACGTCTCCGTACCGATCAGCGAGACTCTAATAAACCGGCTTGTGATCCATGACTCCTATGAACCTAGAGCTCTGATACCAACTTTTCACGACCCCGGTTCGCCCTCCGTGAACCATCGTGACGACACCTAGTCTCTACGACTAGGTAAGCCTAAATTGCGGAAAAGAAATCAAAATTTGCGAAAGTAAAACAATTTAAGACAGAAATAAGAAATAACCAGTGTATAAATGTGCCGCTCGGCATACACCATATTTAACTCTCAAAACCAACACATAAATCCAAGACTCGGAAACCCATGAATCACAAGCTAAGAAGTACTACATAGCTCTAACTCCAGATTGTCTAACAAACAAAAGAAATACAGAAGGGCTAATACTTAAAAGCGAGAATAGAAAGGGACTCCTCGATCTGCAGACGCGGCAGATATACCTCGAAGTCTCTACAGAAGCACCTCGCCTCAAGGATGATAAGACTGAGCGGAAGTACCAGGATATGCACATAAAAAACATGCGCAGAAGGGGCACGAGTACACCACAGCGGTACTCAGTGAGTGCCAAGCCTAACCTCGATCGGGTAGTGACGAGGAAGGTCAGGGCCCTACTGATGTTAAATAAAATATAAGGGTTAACAGTGTGAAATAAACAATATAAATAATTGCAACAGTAAGAAATAACATAGAATTGGAAGAACAACAACAACTAGAACAGAGACAAACAGACCATGGAAAGAATACAGCTCAACACAGAGATAACAACCGGGGCACCTTCCAGGATACCGTCCTGTAGTCCCCATTACAACTATCCAGTGGATCTCCCGGGATACCGTCCCGTAGTCCATCATAAATGTGTCCGAAGGATCTCCTGGGATACCGTCCCGTAGTCCAACTATCAATACACGGGGGATCTACCGGAATCCCGATCCGTAGTCCCAAATATAAATACCCAGTACTGGGGGAATCTACCGGGTGCATTCCCGTAGTTCCATATAACCGTGCAGGGGGATCTACCGGGTATCTAATCCGTAGTCCCAAAGTAAATGTGCAGGGGGATCTACCGGGAATCTAACCCGTAGTAGTATATGTACAGGGGGGGACCTACCGTGAATCTAACCCGTAGTCCCAAAGTAAACAGACAAGGGGGAGCTACTGGAATCCCACATCCGTAGTCCCAATGTAAATACACAGCAGCAGCAAGAAAATATTCAGAGAAGGGGAAACTTCATATTAAGGCAACAAATAATTCTAGCCTAGCATGCTGCACAGAGTTCAGGTAAACAGATTTGAACGATTAAAGCAATTAAATCACTTAGACATGCTTTCCTAAGCTAACGACATGCTCAATAGTACAAGTAATAAAAGCAGGAGAAGAAACATACTGATAAGTACTTAAAGAAAATCGGATTTCCAATAATTTGCACAAGTACGCACTCGTCACCTCACGTACAAGACATTTCAATTACCAAATATATCAAACCTAAGGGGAAGGTCCCCCACACAAGGTTAGACAAGCCACTTACCCCGAACCCGCTCAAAATCAATCCAACACCACGTCTTGCCACGAGAACTCGACTCCAAATGGCCCAAATCTATTCAATTAAATTTCATAATGTAAATAACACTTCAAGCAACCGATTCTACAATTAAATTCTAAGCTAATACGCGAATTAGGTGAAATAACTAAAATGCCCCTCGGGCCCACGTCTCGGAATCAGGTAAAATTTACGTTTCCGGAATCCTCATACTCTCACGAGTCTAACCATATCAAAATTATCCCAACCCGATGTCAAATACTCAGTCAAAATCCAATCTCTTTGTCTAAGAACTTTTCCCCAAATTTATACCAAAATTCCGAAATTAAAGGATGAATTTAAGTGAAGATTCATGGAATTTAGTCTAAACCGAGTAAGAATCACTTACCCAAGTCGCCCAGGTGAAAATCCCTTCATAAATCGTGATCTCCCGAGCTCCCGAGTCCAAAATATGAGTTATGGTCTAAACCCTCAATTTTGAAATTTTATATTCTACCCAGACGCGCCCTTGTTCGCGAACGTGAGACTACTATCGCAAACGCGATGCACAAAAGTCCTACTGGACAATTTCATCTATCGCGAACGCGACACCTTGCATGCGACGTGAAGCTTAGCTTCCCAGAGCATCGCGAACGCGATCCTCCCACGCGAACGCGTAGGCCGAACCTTCAACTCCACTTCCCAACCTTTCGCGAACGCGGGATGCCTACCGCGAACGCGAAGCACAACCTCCCGCAGCCCCAGCTCCTCTTCGCGAACGCGAGACCCCGCTCGCGAATGCGAAGAAGGAAACCAGAACTGGGCTGCTGTAACTTTTTCTGCAATTTCTCTAAGTTCCAAAATGTCCCGTTGGGCATCCGAAACACACCCGAGGCCCCCGGGACCTCAACCAAAGGCACCAACATATCCTAAAACCTTATTCAAACTTGTTCCAATCTTCGGAACGCTCAAAACAACATCAAGACACCTATTTTTCATCGGATTCAAGCTTAAGAATTCCAAAAACTCAAAAAACACGCTTTTGATCAAAAACCCAACCAAATCACATCCGAATGACCTGAAATTTTGCACACACATCCCAAATGACATGACGGAACTACTGCAACTCTCGGAATTCCATTCCGACCCTCAGATCAAAATCTCACTATCGAACCGAAAACTTCCAAAATTCGACCTTTCGGCATTTCAAGCCTAAATTAGCTACGGATGCAATGTTCTTTGACCTCAGCTTCTAACCTGCCTGCCCAATACTCTAGCTTTGCCGGGCTCGAACCAACCCACCGGAGACCTACACCGCCTACCATATAAAGCCTCTTACGGTGCCATCTGAATGCTGGACTGATAACTGTTATTGTAAGCAAACTCCGCCCATGGCAAGAACTGATCCTAGGACCCTCCAAACTTGATCACACACGCACAGAGCATATCCTCAAGAATCTGAATATTGCGCTCAGACTGCCCGTCCGTCTGAGGATAAAATGTTGTACTCAACTCTACCCGAGTCCCCAACTCATGCTGAACAGCCCTCCAGAACCGTGATGTGAACTGAGTACCCCTATCCGAAATGATGGAAAATGGAATACCATGCAGATGAACAATCTCCCGGATATTAATCTCCGACAAGCGTCCGAAGAATAAGTAGTACACACAAGAATGAAATGAGCGCACTTGGTCAGCCGATCCACAATCACCCAAACAGCGTCGAACATTCTCAAAATCTGCGGGAGCCTAACTACAAAGTCCATGTTGGTCCACTCCCACTTCCACTCCGGAATCTCTATCCGCTGAAGCAATCCACCCGATCTCTGGTGCTCATACTTCACCTGCTGACAGTTGAGGCACCGAGCTACAAACCCAACTATACCTTTCTTCATCCGCCTCTACCAATAGTGCTATCTCAAATCCCAGTACATCTTCGCGGCACCCGGGTGGATGGAATACCGCAAACTGTGGGCCTCCTCTAGAATCAGCTCCCGAAGCCCATCAACATTGGGTATACAAACCTGACCCTACATCCTCAATACTCCGTCCTCGCCAATGGTCACATCTCTAGCATCACCATGCTGAACCTTGTCATTGAGGACAAGCAAATGAGGGTCATCATACTACCGCTCCATGATCCGATCAAATAAGGAAGACCGAGAAACCACATAAGCTAGAACCCGAATAGGCTCCGAAAGATCCAATCTCACAAACTGGCTGGCTAAGGCCTGAACATCCATCGCCATAGGCCTCTCCGATACTGGTAAATATGCCAAACTCCCCAAACTCTCCGCTCGGCGACTCAAGGCGTAGGCTACTACATTGGCTTTGCCCGGGTGATACAAAATAGTGATATCATAGTCATTCAGCAACCTAACCGCCTTCTCTGGTGCAAATTTAGATCTTTTTGCTTGAACAAGTGCTGCAAGCTCCGATGGTCAGTATAAATCTCACAGGGAACCCCGTATAAATAATGGCGCCAAATCTTCAGGGCGTGAACAATGGCAGCTAACTCAAGGTCATGAACAGGGTAATTCTTCTCATGTATCTTCAACTGTCTGGACGCGTAGGCAATCACCCTACCGTCCTGCATCAACACCGCTCCGAGGCTAATCCTCGAGGCATCACCATAGACCGAATAGGACCCCGAACCTGTAGGCAATATCAAAACTGGGGTTGTAGTCAAAGCTGTCTTGAGCTTCTGAAAGCTCGCCTCACACTTCTCCGTCCACTGAAATGGAGTGACCTTTTGGGCCAACCTAGTCATAGGGGCTGCAATCGATGAAAACCCCTCCACAAAATGACGGTAGTAGTCCGCCAAGCCAAGGAAACAGCGGATCTCTGTAGCTGAGGATGGTCTGGGCCAACTCTGCACGACCTCTATCTTCTTCGGATCCACCTGAATACCTTCACTCGATACTACGTGGCCTAAGAATGCCACTGAATCCAACCAAAACTCACATTTCGAGAACTTAGCATATAACTTCTTCCCTTTCAAAGTCTGAAGCACAGTC
This sequence comes from Nicotiana attenuata, assembly GCF_001879085.1. NCBI lineage: Eukaryota > Viridiplantae > Streptophyta > Magnoliopsida > Solanales > Solanaceae > Nicotiana > Nicotiana attenuata. The sequence continues at coordinate 68,071 of NW_017671706.1, read as the reverse complement.
CTCAGGTGCTGCTCATGATCTTCCCGACTCCGAGTATATACCAAAATATCATCAATAAAGACAATGACGAACGAGTCAAGATACGGCCGGAACACACTGTGCATCAAATGCATAAAGGCTGCTGGGCATTGGTCAGCCCAAATGACATAACAAGAACTCGTAATGACCATACCGAATCCTGGAAGCAGTCTTCGGGATATCTGGCTCCTGAATCTTCAACTGATGGTAACCTGAGCGCAAATCAATCTTAGAAACACCCGTGCGCCCTGAAGCTGGTCAAATAGATCATCAATACGAGGCAAAGGATAATGGTTCTTCACTGTAACCTTGTTCAACTGGTGATAATCAATACACATACACATAGAACCATCTTTTTTTTCCTTCACAAACAAGACAGGAGCACTCCAAGGTGATACACTGGGCCGAATAAAACCTTTATCAAGCAATTCCTGTAACTGACCCTTCAACTCCTTCAACTCAGGAGGAGCCATACGATACGGAGTAATGGAAATGGGCTGAGTGCCCGGCAATAAATCAATGCCAAAATCAATATCTCTATCAGGCGGCATGCCTGGAAGATCAGCTGGAAACACATCGGAAAAGTCCCGTACTACTGGAACTGAATCAACTGAAGGGATATCAATACTGACATCTCTCACGTAGGCTAGATACGCGTCACACCCCTTCTCAACCATACGATGAGCTTTACGGAAAGAAATAACTCTACTGGGAGTGTGATCTAAAGCACCCCTCCGCTCAACACACGATACACTTGGCATAGCCAGCGTCACGGTCTTGGCGTGACAATCAAGAATAACATAATGGGGCGACAACAAGTCCATGCCCAAGATAACATCAAAGTCTACCGTGCTGAGCAACAATAAATCGGCTCTGGTCTCAAAACCACTATGAGCAACCAAACACGACCGATAAACGCAGTCCACAACAAGAGAATCTCCCACAGGAGAATAAACATAAACAGGGGAACTCAAAGAATCCCGAGGTACACCCAAATGCGGAGCAAAATAAGAAGACACATAAGTATAAGTGGAGCTTGGGTCGAATAGAACCGATGCATCTCGGTGAAAAACCAGTATAATACCTGTGATGACAAATCAGAGGCAACAGACTCGGTACGAGCAGGAAGGGCATAGTATCTGGCATGACCTTCCCCTCTAGCTGGCTGAGCAGGTGGGGTAGCAACCAGTGCTGTGATCATAGCCTGAGAACTCTGCGGAGTGCGCTGTGGTTGAGAAGTCTGTGGAGGTGCACTCCTCCCAAGTCTAGGGCAATACCTCACCACATGGCGTATGTCACCACACTCAAAGCAACCTCGCGGCTGACGTGGCTGTGGGAACTTTGCGGTACGGGTACTCCAAGACCCCTGAACACCTGAAACACCATGAAAAATCTAAGATGCAAACTGAGCTGGCTGACCCATAAAACCTCTACCATGCCGTACTCTTCCTCCAAAATAAGGACCAGTGGGTCTCCCCAGTCGACGAGGTCTACTCACTCCCCTATACTCTCCCTCCTAACCTCGTCTATCCTCTCTCTCTCCTGGCGAGAGGTCCTTACCACCCGCTGAACTGGGACCACAGGCTGTGTCGCTATGACACTTGGAACCTAACAATGGGAACTCGCTGCTCTGGAGTGGGGGCGGCGGGAGTCTGGGTCCCTCCCTTGATCTGCGAAGTAGTTGGTACAACCTGAATCAACCCCGCCTGAACTAATGTACCAAACATGCTCAGGAACTGTTCTAATGTCTCCTGAAGTGCTGGAGTAGTAGTAGCAGTAGGCGTATCCAATGCCTGGGCTCTAGCTGGAACTGCTGGTGACTCTTCGGTGGCAGCTCGCGCGGGTGCTCTGGCTGCACCACGTGCGCGTCCTCGGCCTCTACCCTGGCCCCGACCTCTGACGACTCTCGTAGGGGGCGCGGGTGTCTGATCATGTCTGGTAGCAGGTGTCCTCACCATCTTTGAGAGAATGGAAGACAGAGGTTTAGGATTGTGATGTCAAAAATCTCGCACGATAGGGAAATCAATGAAGTCGAATTTTCCTAACGGTTAAATAGCCTCTCGTAGATAAGCACAGACGTCTCCGTACCGATCAGCGAGACTGTAGTAAACCGGCTTGTGATCCATGACTCCTATGAACCTAGAGCTCTGATACCAACTTGTCACGACCCCGGTTCGCCCTCCGTGAACCATCGTGACGACACCTAGTCACTATGACTAGGTAAGCCTCAATTGCGGAAAAGAAATCAAAATTTGCGAAAGTAAAACAATTTAAGACAGAAATAAGAAATAACCAGTGTATAAATATGCCGCTCGGCATACACCATATTTAACTCTCAAAACCAACACATAAATCCAAGACTCGGAAACTCATGAATCACAATCTAAGAAGTACTACATAGCTCTAACTCCAGATTGTCTAACAAAGAAAAGATATACAGAAGGGCTAATACTTAAAAGCGAGAATAGAAAGGGACTCCTCGGTCTGTGGAAGCGGCAGATATACCTCGAAGTCTCTACAGAAGCGCCTCACCTCAAGGATGATAAGACTGAGCGAAAGTACCTGGATCTGCACATGAAAAACATGCGCAGAAGGGGCATGAGTACAAATAAAATATAAGGGTTAACAGTGTGAAATAAACAGTATAAATAAGTGCAACAGTAAGAAATAATATAGAATTGGAAGAACAACAACAACTAGAACAAAGACAAACAAACCATGGAAAGAATACAGCTCAACATAGAGATAACAACCGGGGCACCTTCCAGGATACCGTCCGGTAGTCCTCATTACAACTATCTAGTGGATCTCCCGGGATACCGTCCCATAGTCCATCATAAATGTGTCCGAAGGATCTCCCGGGATACCGTCCCGTAGTCCAACTATCAATGCGCGGGGGATCTACCGGAATCCCGATCCGTAGTCCCCAAATATAAATACCCAGTACTGGGGGAATCTACCGGGTGCATTCCCGTAGTTCCATATAACTGTGCAGGGGGATCTACCGGGAATCTAACCCGTACTCCCAAAGTAAATATGTAGGGGGGTCTACCGGGAATCTAACCCGTAGTCCCAAAGTAAATGTATAGGGAAGATCTACCGAGAATCTAACCCATAGTCCCAAAGTAAACAGACAAGGGGGAGCTACCGGAATTCCACATCCGTAGTCCCAATGTAAATACACAGCAGCAGCAAGAAAATATTCAGAGAAGGGAAACTTCATATTAAGGCAACAAATAATTCTAGCCTAGCATGCTGCACAGAGTTCAGGTAAACAGATTTGAACGATTAAAGGAATTAAATCACTTAGACATGCTTCCTTATGCTAACGACATGCTTAATAGTACAAGTAATAAAAGCAGGAGAAGAAACATACTAATAAGTACTTAAAGAAAATCGGATTTCCAACAATTTGCACAAGTACGCACTCGTCACCTCACGTACAAGGCATTTCAATTACCAAATATATCAAACCTAAGGGGAAGGTCTCCCACACAAGGTTAGACAAGCCACTTACCTCGAACCCGCTCAAAATCAACCCGACACCACGTCTTGCCACGAGTACTCGACTCCAAATGGCCCAAATCTATTCGATTCAATTTCATAATGTAAGTAACACTTCAAGCAACCGATTTTACAATTAAATTCTAAGCTAATACACGAAATTAGGTAAAATGACCAAAATGCCCCTCGGGCCCACGTCCCGGAATTGGGTAAAATTTACGTTTCCGGAATCCTCACACTCTCACGAGTCTAACCATATCAAAATTATCCCAACCCGATGTCAAATACCCTGTCAAAATCCAATCTCTTGGTCTAAGAACTTTTCCCCAAATTTATACCAAAATTCCGAAATTAAAGGATGAATTTAAGTGAAGATTCATGGAATTTAGTCTAAACCGAGTAAGAATCATTTAACCAAGTCGCCCAGGTGAAAATCCCTTCAAAAATTGTGATCTCCCAAGCTCCCAAGTCCAAAATATGAGTTACGGTCTAAACCCTCGATTTTGAAATCTTATATTCTGCCCAGACGCGCCCTTCTTCGCGAACACGAGACTACTATCGCTAATGCGATGTACAAAAATCCTACTGGCCAATTTCCTCTATCGCAAATGTGACACCTTGCACGCGAACTCGAAGCCTAGCTTCCCAGAGCATCGCGAACGCGATCCTCCCACGCGAACGTGTAGGCCAAACCTTCAGTTCCACTTCGCAACCCTTCGCGAACGCGGGATGCCTACCGCGAACACGAAGCACAACCTCCCCCTAGCCCCAGCTCCTCTTCGCGAATGCGAGACCCCGCTCGCGAACGCGAAGAAGGAAACCAGAACTGGGCTGCTACAACTTTTTCAGCAATTTCTCTAAGTTCAAAAATGTCCCGTTGGGCATCCGAAACACGCCCGAGGCCCCCGGGACCTAAACCAAAGCCACCAACATATCCTAAAACCTTATTCAAACTTGTTCCAACCTTCGGAATGCTCAAAACAACATCAAAACACCTATTTTTCATCGGATTCAAGCTTAAGAATTCCAAAAACTCTAAAAACACGCTTTTGATAAAAAACCCAACCAAATCACATCCGAATGACCTGAAATTTTGCACACACATCCCAAATGACATGACGGAACTACTGCAACTCTTGGAATTCCATTCCGATCCTCGGATCAAAATCTCACTATCGAACCGGAAACTTCCAAAATTCGACCTTTCGGCATTTCAAGCCTAAATAAGCTACGGACCTCCAAAACACAATCCGACCACGCCCCTAAACCTGAAATACCTAACGGAGCTAACGGAACCATCGGATTTCCATTCTAAGGCCGTCTTCACACTGTTCCGACTACGGTCAACTTTCCAACACTTAAGCTCTCATTTAGGGACTAAGTGTCCCAAAACTTTCCGACACTCAAAACCGGACATCATGACAAATCAAAATAGTAGAAATAAGCTTGGGAGAAGCAGTTAATAGGGGATTGGGGTGTTAATTCTTAAGACGACCGACCGGGTCGTCACATTAGCTCCTATCCTTTTTCATGGATTGTTACCTTTGGAACCGACTAGTCTACCACGCTTCATGCGTACAGTAAACTCTATCCTTCAGGGACTTTAATCTTAATAGGAGCATTTGCAGCTGAAATATGATATTTAATTTTGGATCAGCAAATGCTTCTGGCATTTGACTTGAATTATCTTCTAAGTGAGGATCATGTTAATGATAATTCGATTCATATAGTATATTTGTTAGCTGTTTATTCCATCCCCCAAATTTTTAGAAAAACTAACATATATATCCCCAATCTTCTTTGGGAAAACATATCTTTGTGCATTCTGGTAGAGAAATTAATCATATACCACACATCATAGTAAAATATTTGGTTTCTGATCCTAAACTAATTGTGAGGGGAGGACTTATCATATATTGTTGGTCTGATGTATACAAGTGCTGTGCAATTTAGAAAATCTTAGACCAACACATGAAGCTTTGTTCTCATAAACAATAGTTTAGCCATTAATAGGAGGTATCCACTGCTAAACAGCTTGTATATAAACCAGCATTATCAAGATGAACTGTCTTGATTTCATAATTTGAAAATTATGCTCTTAAGTGAGAAAAGCAATTTCGAATGCCAAACTGCAGGTTGACAATAAACATACATGTAACCATCTTATATATGCATCTATAAGTGGTTCACATGATAGGTAAATGGGCCCATATTCACCTTTTATATATTTCAGAATTCAGGGGCTTAGTCCCAACTTTAGCCGGTATAATCAATTTATTATGAGAACAAGTAGCACAAGAGAATTCTTGAAGAATCTTCTGGTTCTTCAATATATGCTTATCAGAATTCTCAAATAGCTCATTTAAAAATGGCAAATGAAGACTTCAAGTTTATCATGACATGTACTATCTCTTAGTAAACTTCTAGTTTACTATGACATAAACTTTTGCATTAGTAAGCTTCTGGTTTACTATGATACATGATGCAGTACAAATTGAAGATATAAGGAGGGTAACTTCTCATATACATATTATTTTACCCCTTATGATTGTGGAAACATGAAAATTTTCAATCTTCTAATCATTTGTAGTCTCAATATGATAGCCAGTTGCATTAGTAAACTTCAGGTTTACTACAACATATGTTTTGACCACAATCATATAATATGTACAAATTTGCATATAAGCTCTTCGGGTGCCTTCAATTTATTTTCCACAATCAAATATTATTCAGACACTACTTGTATCATGTGTCTTTTAGACAAATAGTTAGCTCTTTAGGAGCTTTTGATAAATTTTGTACTACCAAATAGTGCTCGGACACTTCTGGTGTCATGAGAGAAAATCATAATCAAATTGACAATATAAAGACAATTCTAAATTTTTAAATGTAAGATTAAGAATTTCAGTATGTTTACCACCAACTTTGAGACAAATATCTCCTTCAGGGAGAAACGCCATTAACATCTGAATATTTTCTATCAAAGCGGTAACCACATTGTCATTACATCCTTCAGGGAAAGATACATGAGTTGTTATTTCGGGGAACTCGATAAGTAACCATAACATATTAATGTGGTTATAGTAGAAAACATTCTACAAGAATACTTTTGCCTTGGAATGATATCTAATAAAATTTTCCAAGATATTTTACGTACAACGGGTACGTGTGACAATGATCTTTATGCCACAAAAATAAGATTTATATCCTTTGTTATTCTACCTCTTCAGGAGGTAAGTTATGGTATTTCTTCATTCACTCCAGGGAATGAAAATGTGCTTCAAAAATAACTTTGAATAGCTTATTAATTTGTTTAAGCACAGAAAGACACAGTTTCATAATATTTTCCTGCTTCAGGAGAAAATTTCAATTGTGTTACTTCTTCAGGAGCAAATTTAAAATACGAAATATTGAGTATATATTCCCTCAATCATATTACCTCTTTTGGAGGTGAATTGTAATATATTCACATCAAAAGCGTGTTCATATTTACGAGCTTTATTAATATTGTCACATTCACTTCAGGAATGGATTAATATTTATCAAAAGTTCTCATCCTTCAGGAAACGGAACATAATTATTTGAACGTGCATTAATCACACCAAATTGTGTGACGGCTTAGAACCTCTTTTAAGATATTGCTACTTCAGGAGCAAATCGAGGCATGCAAGTAATATAGAGAAATTTTCTCTAACTTATCTTCAGTTGTAACCATAGAAAGCCTAAATTATTACTTCTGGTGGTTATAGGCATATAACACTTTTGGTGGTTAACAAAATTTAGTTACAATGAGATATACAAAACGTAACCACTTCTAGTGGTTATATATTTCTTACAAACTCTGCTGGAGTTTAAGTGGATCTAACAATATTATCCACTTTATAATCCTTTATTATGATAATTAGGATAAAGAAAATAAATACCAAAATAGGTACTGTATATGTAGCATATAACCAAGCAAGCGATGATAAAGATATTAAACCAAATATAAGCAAAAGACTCAAGTTACTTTAGACAAATTTGGCCACTCCAGACGTAAGTGATATCCATATCTCTACCGCCAAGAAGAAAAGCTCACCGCCTCAAGAATATAATCTGCCTTATGATGCTCGGAATGAACAAGATCTAACCACGGATGTAAGAGCGTTGCCTTTCACGGAGATGAACACTGAAATAGAAACTAAATTCAAAGTAAGTGCTCAAAATGGAAGAGTCTCGTGCTGATAACGTGTTATAAATAAAAACTGTAAAATAAATAATCCGAAGACTAGTATAGAGAGAGGTTGTAACGACCCGGCCAGTCGTTTTGAGCTCTAGCGCGTCGTTCGGCGGTTTGAGGCCACGAGCAGCTTCATTTTAGGTATTATGACTCGTACGCATGGTCGGAATTGAATTTCGGGAAGTTCGGAGTCGATTTGGAAAAAGAATTCTCATTTCGGAAACCTTAAATTGGAAGATTTGACTAAGAGTGGATTTTTGAGTAAACGACTTCGGAATCAGGATTTGAAGGTTCCAGCAGGTTCGTATGATGATTTGGAACTTGGGCGTATGTCCGGATCAGGTTTAGGATGACCTGGGAGCATTTCGGGGCCTATTGTGGAAGTTAGCATTTTAGAAGAATTTCATAAATTTGGGTTAAAGAGCATTTCAATGCTATCGATGTCCGTTGAGGATTCCGAGTCTGGGAATAGCTCTGTGTGGTGATTCTGGTATTGGGAGCGCGATCGGAAGTGAATTCAAAGGTCCGTGGGTCATTTTGGAGTCATTTGGCTAAAGATAGAAATTTGAATGTTTTTAGGAAGTTTGACCGAGAGTTGACTTTTTGATATCAGGATTGGATTCCGGTTCCGGAAGTTCGAGTAGGTCCTTAATGTCGAATATGACTTTTGTGCAAAATTTGAGGTGAATCGGACTTGATTTGATAGGCTTTTGCATCGAATATAGAAGTTGGAAGTGCTTAGTTTCATTAAGCCTGAATAGGGGTTTGATTTGTGATCTTAGCATTGTTTGATGTGATTTGAGGTTTCAACTAAGTTCGTATGATGTTTTAGGACTGGTTGGTGTATTTGGTTGAGGTCCCGAGGGCCTCGGGTGAGTTTCAGATGGTTAACGGATCAAAATTTGGACTTAAACATCAAAATCTGATGTCTGTTTGCTGGTTTCCTTCATGAGGTCATGATGATGTCAGCCTCGAGGGGCATCCTCGAGGGCACCTTGGGCAGAACTTTAAGTTATAAAAGGAGGGGGGGACTTTGTCCCATTCTCCATTTTTGACGAATCTAAGCTTGGGGAGAGGCAATTCTTGGCAGATTTTCAAGGAGAAATATCGGGGTAAGTGATTCTAACTCGGAATTGGTTAATATAGATGAATATATGGTTGTTTTCATCATCCAATTAGTGTTTCTGAGGTGGAAATTGGGGAAAATGGTAGAAAGTTTATAGAGTGAATTTTTAAGATTTGAGGGTCGAGTTGATGTCGGATTTTGGTAAAATTGGTATGGTTGGAGTCGTAGTTGGATGGGCTTTCATATTCTGTGATTTTTGTCGGGTTTCGAGACGTGGGCCCAGGGGCGGATTTTTGGAAAACTTGTATTTAGAGTTGAGAAATTACTTTAATAGTTGAAATATGAACTCTTGAGCCTGTATTGACTAGTTCTTACCCCATTTGAATAGTTTTGGATCGTTCGGCTCCAATTTGGAGGTTTGAGCGCGTTCTTGAATTGGGATAAAGGCTTAGGAGCAAGGTGAGTCTCCTTTCTAACCTAGTAAGAAAGAATTGTCCCCATAGGTGAATTAATTGAATATGTGCTGCTAATTGTGGGGGCTACGTATGCACGAGGTGATGAGAGTCCGCGCGTAGCTACTATTATGCTTATGTTCGGGTAGTCTAGGACCCAAAAGCATGTTTACTTGTAATAAATGCAACCTTATTGATAGCTTAAATTGTTAAAATCATATCGAAGTGGCAAATGATTTTCTAAAAGAGTTAAACTTCATTTTCATGACTTGTAAAAAGGGAAATTTACACCTCCTTGAATAATTGTCTCCTCGATGAATGTCTTGATTGACTGTTTGAGTATGTGTTTCTATGTGTACCTACGTCGCATGTATGATTCGCGAGTAGGGTGATTGTTTATTTATATTTGACCGCGTCACATGTATGATTCGCGAGCGGGGTAATAGATGCATCTATGGTTCGCGCCCTTCGATCCTCTGGCAGTGCACAATTTAAATATTGTGTGATCGGGCCATATGACCTCGACATGATTTTTACATGCTTGTATTGCTTTCCGTGAAATTTGTTGCAGTAGATATTGTTTCCTTCCCGGCTTGAGAGTAAATGTATAAATGATGAAAAGAAGTTTGGGAATTTCCTATAAAAGAAAGAATTGTTTACTTGCTTTATTCTACTGAATTAGAATCGTGTTTATAAAAATCCTCTATTTATGATATTATTGATGTATCATTATTGGACCACTAGTAGGTGTCGAAATCGACCTCTCGTCTCTACTTCTTCGAGATTAGACGGGATACTTACTGAGTACACATTATTTTCGTACTCATGCTACACTTGTTGTGCATTTTTGTTGCATAGGCACATGTATTTCTAGAAGCCTACTGAGCGTAGCAGCATGGATGATACAGAGACTAGGTGAGCTACATTTCTCGAGACGACCCATAGCCAGTATAGTCTCTTTCAATGTATTGTATTTACTTCTGTCCAATTTGTATTCCAGACAGTTATTGTACTTTATTCGATTCTCTTAGTAATTGCTCATGCACTTGTGACACCGGGTTCTGGGATGTCAATGGGAATATTCAGTATATTGACATTGTTAAAGATATTATTATTTATTCAGTGGAACTTATTCTTTATTGTTTAAAGATATAAAAGAAGTAAATTCAAAAATATCTAAAACAAGAAGTTACTAGTTATCTAGTGTTGGCTTGCCTGACAATGGTGTCTGGCGCCATCATGGCCCTTAGTGGATTTTGGGTCGTGACAACATGGTATCAGAGTACTAGGTTCCCTTAGGTCTCACGAGTCATGAGCAAGTCTAGTAGAGTCTTGCGGATCGGTACGGAGACGTTTGTACTTATCTTTGGGAGGCTACAGGGCTGTTAGGAGCACTTCCCTTCTTGATTTCATCATCATGCAATTTGATTTCTTTGAGGCTTATGCCTTTGTTTCCGTCCCAATCGATCTTATGCGACGCAAAACGCTTATTATAAATCAGGAATTGAGAAATTCTAAAGGTAGTACAAAGGTGGTGCGGGATGCTTCTCCCTGCATAGTTGATTTGACTATTGTCGTTGCCTTGTGGAAGGATATTCTGTCGTTTCAGCTCAGTAGTCGTACTTTTGTGATCCCTGAGGCTAGGCACAAGTTGCCATGGTACTTATGAACGGTTATCGTGCAGTATTGATGTGATGGTAGGATGCTTGCCTACGTGTCGGGGCAGTGAATGACTTGAAGGGAGGTTTACTCCGTGCATGATTTAGAGATTCAGTATTTTATTCCCGGCGGGGGAAAGGCAATCGGGCTAAGAATGTTCAGATTTGGGTTGATGGAGTAACGAGGCTTGGTATTTGCGAGCGTGGTGGAATTTTCATCTGTGATGAGGTGCCGTTGTCCTTGTTGAATATACTAAGTTCGCCGGTGTTAAGACCTTCCACAATTCGCCTTTGGGGCAGGATATTGTAAGATAACAATGGAGAAACGGCTGTCAGAGATCGCGGGGTGCGGTGGTTCAGGACGGAATCGATGTTTATAATGTCTAAGGCTCGAGAAGAGATGATCTATGGAGAGGTTTAAAGTTAGTAGCGGTCTATTGGTTCAAGATCTACTGAGTTAGATTTTTTATCTAAGGCATTGGCAGAGCAGCACGTGGATTCAGTGGCAGGATAACTACACCCTTGAGGAAATTTTGAAGTGATTTGGGAATTTATAGTGGACGGTGATTGGGTCTACGAGCTTAATTTGAAATATTGGCTAGCATAACGGTGAGGGATCTGATATGACGAAAAGGAGCTGCTTGATGTGAAGAAGGATACAACATAACTTTGGATTGGAAGATATTGTCGCACATTTAGTTAATGTCCACGAGGAGTGAGTGGACTTGTGCAGCAGGTGGATGAGCATGGGCTCAGGATGGGTTATTGATGTCGTAGTAATTGTATGCCGTGCAGCGACGTCGGAAGATGTCGACGTGTAGTCTCCACATTTAGGTATGTCTCCTATGAGCAGATCAACGGTCGCATGGTTGGCAAAGTTTCGACGAAGGATTCTATTAACTATCCGGTAAGAGGTATAATATGTGAATGTTGCTAGAGATTCAGGGTGTTCATGAAACGCTAAAGGAAGGATTTTGAGGAATTTGGCGGTTTGATTGAGCAAGGTCATGTCAATAAGAGATAAAGAATCTTGGTAGGCTCTAGAGTGGTGTAATAGTGGCTTCAAGCTAAGTGGGAGAGTCCCACCACCTATGATTGAATTGGCATAATGGTAGCAGTGATCAGTTCCTTCAGCGTGATTAAGTTATACATGTGACTTGTGACGGTACGAATGAGGCTTGACGGCCGTCGTGATTGATTTTGTTGGAAGTATTAAAGTATTATGACCTGTTATGGATAGGCGGATCCTGGAAGGATTATGGCGGTTTAGACCACTACTTGAAGATTTGCATGTTCTACGGTTGTGAGAATTCACTCGTGTGTTGCTATGGTTCTCTTGGAATGAGTTAAGTTTCCATGTGAGGAAGTGTTTACCATGTTAGTGGTTCAGGAGTTGTGATGAAATTCTTGTGCTATCGCATGCTGGCTTGTTAGGTGCAGTGAGCGGTATGAAATTTGGAAGTGAGGATCAAGGTTGCGGTTTGGTGTTGACAAGGATATCACGAGATCGGATGAGCATGAAAGGGATTTGAATGATTAGAGTAAGCTGGCATTGTCTTCAGCGTCACCTGAGATAGGTGTTTTGTGAAAGAGGCTTTGCATCCTGGTTATGGATTCTTGATCGCTTTTTAGCGTTGGTGCGGCCAATGGTATGGATGTGCAGACTTGTTATCAGTTACGGAAGGTCGTGGGAGCGTGTCCCACGGGAAGATTGTATAAGTGTGGCATGTAGTCACTCGATTGATTGGAGAATGATACCACGTATGAAGATTGTGGTGATATCGTCAATTTGAGAATTTGTGCCCGTAGGGCACTCAGTTTATTGGGTTGTGGACTGTGGAGGATTACTTCGGTTATGATGGTTTTTCTTGTGTGTTATGGGGAAGAGGAGTTATTATGGACCCAGAAAAGATTATTGGCCTAGTTCGGTACGATTAGAATCGGCTTGAGGTCTGTGGATGGATTTAAATATGAATATGGGCTCTATATCAGGCGAATATGTTCATTTCAGCATAGCTCTCCTTATGGAGGAGGATTCGGATGTTGGATGTTAATTCGTCGTCGGCTATTTCATGTAATGCTATATTGTGACATGTGAGTTGTGAACAGCTTGATAATTTTTTTATGTGTTGAGGTTCTGCGTAGCGATGGTGTTATGAGAGCAGGATGGCTCTTTAGTTTCAGAACAAATATCGCACCTCAGTTGTGCTTGAGTTTGTTAGCTTATGGCGCTATATGTCCCCTCAGGGATGGTATTATGCACTTAGCGTGCTTGTGACCGATATTCAGTATTGTGTTGTAATGAGCAATTTAGCTCGATGTGTATCTCCTTATGTGAGTTTTATGTGTGGATCGGGTGTCACGCCGCCATGGGTATGTTGTTCGGATCAGGTTGCACGCCACAACAGTGTGATGATGATTACAGTCCTTTATATTCTATTCTGTGTGTTTTGCTTCCCATTTTCTGAGGAAAGTTCATATAGGCTGCGTGATTTGAGTATCCAGAGTTCATTTTCCTTATGTATCCCGCTCAAGTTGGTAGTCTATATGCACATTGTGACGTCATATGATACTCCTTGTCATGTGGCTTGTTGCCTGAGCAGTTCGTAGTGGGTGAGACAAGGTTATCGCGTCTAGGATCAGTGCAATCAGATTGTATGAAATATATTAAAGAGCAAAGATCCTTATTTCGTTCAGAATAAGGTAGTGTCTTGTCAGGAGTGTAGCCTCAATGATTTGTTGACTTGGCAGTTGGTTATGGATTTCTACATGTCTCTTCTGTCGTGGCGGTATTGCAAGAGTTGGAACAAGACATATATATGTCATGAGGGTGTGGTGAGAATCAGATTCGAGGAATATTGGTTATTAAAATCAAAGAATGCGACTATGGTCCTGTGGATAATGTGGTGCATGGTGAGAATTCGGCAAGCGTATGCAGTCATGTTCTGGTACCTCGTGCAGTGATTGATACGATGTTCACATATTGGAAACAGGCCTGGCTGAGAATTCCGGATGTTGGAATGGGGGCTCTAAGCTTATTTGCTTGAATAAAAGAGAATATCTTCAGATTGGATCGAGTTAATGTGCTCAACTGAGCTGCGGTAGCATGGGTAGTTGATAAGGTGTTAAACAGTGATTTCGGACGACTCCGGTGCAGTTCTCAGCACGTTTGAGGACGAACGTATGTTTAAGTGGGAGAGAATGTAATGACCCGACCGGTCGTTTTGAGCTCTAGCGCGTCGTTCGGCGGTTTGAGGCCACGAGCAACTTCATTTCAGGTATTATGACTCGTACGCGTGGTCGGAATTGAATTTCGGGAAGTTCGGAGTCGATTTGGAAAAAGAATTCTCATTTCGGAAACCTTAAGTTGGAAGATTTGACTAAGAGTGGATTTTTGAGTAAACGACCTCGGAATCGATATTTGAAGGTTCTAGCAGGTTCGTATGATGATTTCGAACTTGGGCGTAGGCTCGGATCAGGTTTTGGATGACCCGGGAGCGTTTCGGCGCCTATTGTAAAAGTTAGCATTTTAGAAGAATTTCATATATTTGGGTTGAAGTACATTTCAATGCTACCAATTTCCATTGGGGATTCCGAGTCTAGGAATAGCTCCGTGTGGTGATTATGGTATTGGGAGAGCGATCGGAAGTAGATTCGGAGGTCTGTGGGTCATTTTGGAGTCTTTTGGCTAAAGATAGAAATTTGAAGGTTTTTGAGAAGTTTGACCGAGAGTTGAATTTTTTATATCGGGGTCAAATTCCGATTCCGGAAGTTGGAGTAAGTCCGTAATGTCGAATATGACTTGTGTGCAAAATTTGAGGTGAATCAGACTTGATTATGATAGGTTTTTGCATCGAATATAGAAGTTGGAAGTTCTTAGTTTCATTAAGCCTGAATAGGGGTGTGATTTGTGATCTTAGCGTTGTTTGATGTGATTTGAGGTTTTAACTAAGTCCGTATGATGTTTTAGGACTGGTTGGTGTATTTGGTTGAGGTCCCAAGGGCCTCGGGTGAGTTTCGGATGGTTAACGGATCAAAATTTGGACTTAAACATCAAAATCTGATGTTTGTTTGCTGGTTTCCTTCATGAGGTCATGATGATGTCAGCCTCGAGGGTCAGCCTCGAGGGCAGCCTTGAGGGCAGCCTCGAGGGTCAGCCTCGAGGGCAGAACTTTAAGTTATAAAAGGAGGAGGGACTTCGTCCCATTCTCCATTTCTAACGAATTTGAGCTTGGGGAGAGGCAATTCTTGGTAGATTTTCAAGGAGAAACATCGGGGTAAGTGATTCTAACTCGGAATTGGTTAATATACATGAATATATGGTTGTTTTCATCATCCAATTAGTGTTTTTGAGATGGAAATTGGGGAAAATGGTAGAAAGTTTATAGAGTGAATTTTTAGGATTTGAGTGTCGAGTTGATGTAGGATTTTGGTAAAATTGGTATGGTTGTAGTCGTAGTTGGATGGGCTTTCATATTCCGTGATTTTTGCCGGGTTTCGAGACGTGGGCCCGGGGTAGATTTTTGGAAAACTTGTATTTAGGGTTGGAAAATTACTTTAATAGTTAAAATATGAACTCTTGAGCTTGTATTCTAGTTCTTACCCCATTTGAATAGTATTGGATCGTTCGGCTCCAATTTAGAGGTTTGAGCGCGTTCTTGTATTGGGATATAGGCTTCTGAGCGAGGTGAGTCTCCTTTCTAACCTTGTAAGACGGAATTGTCCCCATAGGTGAATTAATTGAATATGTGCTGCTCATTGTGGGGGCTACGTACGCACGAGGTGATGAGAGTCCGTGCGTAGCTACTATTATGCTTATGTCCGGGTATTCTAGGATCCTAAAGCATGTTTACTTGTAATAAATGCAACCTTATTGATAGTTTAAATTGCTTAAATCATATCGAAGTGGCAAATGATTTTCTAAAAGAGTTAAACTTCATTTTCATGACTTGTAAAAAGGGAAATTTACACCTCCTTGAATAATTGTCTCCTTGATGAATGTCTTGATCGATTGTTTGAGCATGTGTTTCTATGTGTACCTGCATCGCATGTATGATTCGCGAGCAGGGTGATTGTTTATTTCTATTTGACCGCGTCACATGTATGATTCGCGAGCGGGGTAATAGATGCATCTATGGTTCGCGCCATTCGACCCTCTGGCAGCGCACTGTTTAAATATTGTTGGATCGGGCAGTACGACCTCGGTATGATTTGTGCATGCTTGTATTGCTTGCCTTGAAATTTATTGCAGTTGATATTGTTTCCTTCCCGAATTGAGAGTAAATGTATAAATGATGAAAAGAAGTTTGAGAATTTCCTATAAAAGAAAGAATTGTTTACTTGCTTTATTCTACTGAATTACAATCATATTTATAAAAATCCTCGATTTATTATATTATTGATGTATCATTATTGGACCACTAGTATGTGTCGAAGTCGACCTCTCGTCTCTACTTCTTCGAGATTAGACGGGATACTTACCTAATACACGTTTTTTCGTACTCATGCTACACTTGCTGTGCATTTTTGTTGCACAGGCACATGTATTTCTAGTGGCCTACTAGGCGTAGCAGCATGGATGATACAGAGACTAGGTGAGCTGCATTTCTCGAGGCGACCCGTAGCCAGTATAGTCTCTTTCAACGTATTGTATTTACTTCTGTCCAATTTGTATTCCAGATAGTTATTGTACTTTATTCGATTCTCTTAGTAATTGCTCATGCACTTGTGACATCGGGTTGTGGGATATCTATGGGAATATTCAGTATATTGACAATTGTGTCCGGCGCCATCACGCCCTTAGTGGATTTTGGATCGTGACAGAGGTTGATATATTATTCAACTTCAAACTGATGTACATAATGAACTGAAATCTCCTCTATTTATAGAAGAAAGGAAGCAGCTGTGTAAGCTGCTACTGTACCAGATATAGATAATCTTCTACCGAGGGTAATATTTTCCATAACGGAGTATTAAATGAACATCCATAATATAATATATATTTATAACACGTACTTTATATTTCTTGTAATTGTTGAAAATTTCTTATTTTTACTATAATTCATTTGTACTAAAGGTCTTTCTATAGACATCTCTCCTTCCTAACATCTTGTGGGAGCGGATTTAGTGAGATAAACAACAATATTAACTATTAATAATATGTAATATTTAATAATTATGCACTATTGATAAATTTTTAAATTGTTTGGTTAGCTAAAAGTTTTATATATCTTAAATTGTACTAGTTACTAGTTGTTTCCTGTCTTTAATTCATCCCAACTTAAATCGGTCTTCTTTCGATATTAGTTTAGAACAAATTTTCTTAATTCTTTGAATGCCTTTGTAAACATTTTTCAAGCTATTTTGATAAGTAACTATTCAAATTCGTCATTAACAATTGAAGACTCTTGAAACATACTTCCTATAGTATTATTTGTTTCAACGTAACTTATTTTTAGAATTAAAAAAGCTAAGAGAAACTGTATAAGTAGAAGAATATTCTAATTGGCAAACTCAATCAGGTAAAAAGTGTTAATTCAATTACCGTTAACAATTTCTTTATCAGTTGCCTCGATTGATGAAGTATTTCAAAACTAAATCAATAATGTTCAACATGATAACACAAGAGAGATTAAACAATTGATTTGACATGGCAATAATTTAAACTTCGATAAATTATAACAGTAAAAAATGATTAAAAAAATTTAATCACATTTTTTATTTTCGCCTTTGCCACATATTATGTCGAGCGGCCTTGTACCGTAGTAGAGTCCGAAACTTAAATGATAATTTTTTGTACAAAAAGAACTTTTTTAATGTTTTAAAAAAAAGGTACATTAATGGGTATTTCGCAGTTTTATACTGCGAATTGGCTTAACGGATTTTTTACCGTTAAGGCATTTCCCAGTATAAAACTGCGAAATATTAAAAAAATAATTTTTTACATTTCGTAGTACAGTACTGCGAAATAGGCTGATTTTAGGCCCCACCAATAATTAACTGACATAACAATAATTCAAATACATAAAACGCAGTATAATACTGCGAATTAATTTGAAAAATTGTACACCCCAAGGTCGGACTTGCCTTATTTATAGGCGCTTCAGTTTTATAAAAATTCATTGAACACTTAAACTTCAAACATACGTTTATTCTCTCTTCTCCTTATCAATCAATTTTTTACAATGTCTGACGTGCCAAAAATAAGGGTTTCACTGTATTGGGGGGGTGAGATTGTGGTGGAGAATAACTCTGTGAGGTATAGCTCACCTCCATAGTGTCATGTTAAATTGCCGCTTAATATGGAGTACGATACATTAGTATCGTTGCTACGTAAAAAATTGAGTGAGCGGAGGCGTTCGGTTAGCCTTAAAGTAACCGGTAGATTTCCTTATTCAGTCTCCGCAGGGGTTTGCTTATTATTCTGAGTTTAACATCGAGGATGATGAAACTCTTAGAGATTTTTTGCGGATTCCGGATGAATACAGGGAATTTATTGTAATAAAATTATTGGAAATGTACGTCAAGGTGGAAGACGTTCCTAGTAATGAGGGCGTGCATAGCAGGGATAACCCCCAGTCATCGGGTGGTTATTCTGGAGCAGCGTTTGCCGGATAGATTGGAGATGAAAGAGCTTGCCTTGATTTAAACTTGTCACCACAGGCGAATGAGCAGCCAGAAAATAATGTTTTCACTTTATATAATCAACAAGACGACTGGTAAACTTCAATTTTACTACGTTTTAGCGATTTTTTTCATGTTTTAATTGGATTTGTATTAACACTCATATTTTTTATAGGGGGTGCCGTCCGGATTTGAATTTTACAAGTTATGACCTCGCCCCTAGTTGGAATCTGCGTAGGTCTGGAGTATTGGACCACGGTGGTCCATCTGGGAGTTATCACCAACCTGAAAATATCCATCATGAAACGTCAAGACAATACGATTTGTAAGTAAAGTGATATAGCGATATCTAAAGTATTTTTCCTGAGTATTGGGTAACTTAGGTTTTTGTTCGTTTTGTGCAGTGAAAACGAGCTTCTTGAAGCTCCTGGCCTCACACAGTTGCCCATAGACGACGTTTTTACTCGTGATTTGGCAGATGCGCAGAGTCAGGAGGATGATAGTGATTATGACAACAATGCGGATGAGTCTGGGGATGAGACACCCTTCCATGATGAGGGTGATGATGAGGAGGAGGAAGTGAATGTTGAACCTGAGCTGACTAGGGAGCATGTTCCTCCACCTCCCGCTAGACCAAGAGTGTATGAGTCCCACGTGCCATTTCATGAGCGAAATATTCCCTACCTTGATAATTTGCCAAGCATGCCTAACGTTGATGCCCTAACAAGGGATGATGATGAATTACGGTCAGTGATGTGGGATGAATCTAGACCAGCTGTTCTTACAAAGGGCATGTATTTCCCCGATAAAGCTCGCCTAGTTAGGGCTGTAAAAATCTACAGTATAAGGGAGTGTCGTGAGATGACGGTAAGTGAGTCAACTACGGAGAAATACAAGGCTGTATGTCGTCGGTGGTTTATGGGTTGTCACTGGATGCTGCGTGCCACAAAGAAGAAATCAGGTTTGTGGAAAGTGGGTACATTTATTAGCGAGCACAGATGTGAAATGGACACATTCAATGAGAATCACTTCAACTTGGATGTGGACTTGATTTCCCTTGTCTTGATTCCATTTTTGGAAGTGTCCATTAGGTTCAAGATTAAAGAGTGTATTACAGTCGTCCACCAGGAGTATGGTTGTACTATAACCAAAAGAAAGACATATCTCGGTCGCAAACGTGCCTTTGAACTTATTTATGGCGACTGGGATAAGTCTTTTTCAAATTTGCCCAGGTACATGGCTGCACTGCAACACTTTAACCCCGGGACTGTTGTTGAATGGAGGAGTGAGCGAAGTCCGGACAGACCGGAATATATATTCAACTATGTATTTTGGTCATTTAAACCAGCAATTGATGGTTTTGTGCATTGCCGTCCTATAATTTCCATAGACGGTACTCATGTCTATGGAAAGTATGATATTAAGCTTTTGATTGCAGTTGCTGTAGATGCCAACGGACAAATATTTCAACTAGCTTTTGCCATTTGTGCCAACGAAAGTGAAGAGACGTGGACGCAGTTCTTGAACCACTTGAAGCAGCACGTTGTCAAACAACGTTCAGGTATTTGTCTAATATCTGATCGGCATGGTGGTATTTTAAGTTCTGTACGTCACTTGCCTGAATGGCAGGAACCATATGCATACCACCGTTACTGTGTGAGGCACCTGAAGGCCAATTTCCAGAAGAAATTTCCTGACAAGGCGTTGCATGACTTAATGTGGATGGCTGCAACTGAGCACCAGCAGTGTAAATTCACGAGGCGCATGGAAGCGATCCGGCAGATAGAACCACGAGCCTATACTTGGTTGATGCAACATGACCCTCAAATGTGGACATTGCATGCTGATGGCGGCAAACGATGGGGAGCCCTCACTACAAACGTGTTGGAGTCATTCATTGGCTTGTTGAAGTCTGCCCGTGGACTGCCTGTCACTGCCATGGTCCGCATGCCTTTCAAACAGAGTGCAGAGAGGTTTGTTGAAAGGCATGCAGCTGCATCGTCATTGATGGACAGGGGTGTTGAATTTACGCGAATACCCATGACAAGATTTGAAGGTACAGGAGGCGGGCACAGTGGCATTCATTTCTTCAATATGATCATGAACGGGGTGTTTTTGTAGTTAAGACCGCTATCAACGGACACCGTGGGAATAATCTACAGATGGTGAATGAAAATAGAAGGTTATGTTCATGTGGGAAATGGACCATCTACCACATGCCGTGCCCACATGCATTGAAGTGCTTTCAACAAGTTGGATATGGGGCAACAAACTACATTGATAGGCAATACAGTGTTGCAGCATACATAGACACGTATAGTGGGAAGTTGCATCCATTAGGTGCTGAGCATTATTGGCCGCCGGAACCTTTTAAGTTGGTATGTAATAAGGACTATTTGCGCAAGCTGAAAGTGCAAAAGAGAACGCGTATACGGAACCAAATGGTTGTTGGTGAGTCCGTTTATGCGCGTAAATGTGGTATATGCTCTCAAACTGGACATGACCGTTGTAAGTGTCCTTCAGGTGGTGGGCGTGGCGGTGGTAATCCTGGTGCAAGCTCGTCCAATGTACCCAACTATCAAGCATACCCCTAGTCCTTTATTTTGAAAAAGCTGAGAAGCATGTGAAAACCCTGTTTCGTGTTAGGGTCATTTAATATGTTATTCGTAGTATAATACTACGTTTTGTGGATTTGACATGTCCTGCTGAAAAAGCTGAGAAGCACGTGGAAACTCTGTTTTAAGTCATTGAAATTTACTATGTAATTCGCAGTATTATACTACGTTTTTGTTTGAAATCTTGACTATAAATAACGGTTGCATGGTACTTATATTCTTCGCATAACAATAACCAAAGTTTCTCTATAAGAAATGTCTGCACAAAACGTTTATGTCCCAAGGTGCTACTGCGGAGAAAAATGCAGTTTGTTCAAATGGTATCCAGAAGGTGCACGCCGCTACTGGGCATGTAAGAACAAGCTCGAGGAGTTACCCGGCAAGCCTACATGTGACTTTGAGGTTTGGATGGACGAACCATGTAAGCAAAAGCGCTACAAAGAAAGAATTTATGAGCTTCATTGTTTATGTCATAGCCAAGCGGAGAGCGAAAGCGTCGAACCAATGAAGAACTTGAGGCATTGAAGGCCAAACTCAACGAGGCAGAAGAAGAGAAAAAAAACCTGGAAGAGCAACTCGAGTGGTTGGAGCGAATTGTAAGACACGATCGTGATTAAATAGTAGCTTATTTTTAATAAGCGTACTAGTGTATTTTCATGTTTCCATTGTCATGTGTTTGTAGCAGTTGTACTGTCATGTATCTTTAGATTTCCCGATTTTGTGTTTGTGTTTCATTTTCTAATAAAATTAATGTTCAAATTATGTTTCTTGTTCAAATTCTGTTTCAATAAAAAATATGTCGAAATATGCAAGTCTAAAGCTGTCACGTGGAAATTTAAAATGTTATGTCGAAAACCATGAGAAAAACCTGTTTTATGTCAGAGAAATTTAATATGTAATTCGCAGTATAATACTACATTTTACGGAGTTGTTTAATTTGTAATTCGCAGTATTATACTACGTTTTACGGAGTTGTCATTTCGTTCTGAAAAAGCTGAAAAGCATGTTGAATACTGCGAATTTGTGTCAGAGAAATTTAATAAGTAATTCGTACTCCAATACTACGTTTTATTGAGTTGTCATTTCGTTATGAAAAAGCTGAAAAGCATGTGAAAACCCTGTTTCGTGGAGTTGTCATGTCTATGTAATTCGTAGTATAATACTACATTTTGTGGAGTTGTCATGTTTGTAATTCGCAGTATAATACTACGATCTATTTGATATCTTGCCTATAAATAACAAGCACGTTCGAGTTATTTTCTACGCTTCAAAAGAACCTATAATCGAGATTTTCCATAAAACCAAACTTCTCTTTAAGAAATGTCTGTACGACCCTTTCGTTGCCCAAAGTGCGAATGTGGAAACAAAAGCATGATGTACGATGAATGGGAAGAAGCTGGACGCCGCTACTGGGCGTGCATGAACAAGTTTTATAGGCAACCCGACGTACCTATATGCAATTTTAAGGTATGGGTTGATGAACTATGTCAGCAGGAATACTACAAAGACCAGGTGTATCATCTTCAAGATGTGTGTAATGGGCAGTGGGACAGACACCGCCAATCGAAACAAGAAATTGAAGAGTTGAAGGCAAAGATCAAGGAGGTGGAAGAAGAGAAAAAGAAATTGGAAAGAAAGCTCGAGAGGATTAAGGAGAGAATACTAGGCGGTCGTAACTAAGCGATGACATTTACGTGTTGTGTGTTGTAGTATATCTTCATGTTTCTGTTGTGTCAAGTGCTTTCATTAGTTGTACTGTTTGTTTATGTGTTAGGTTTGTAAGGTTTGTGTTTGAGTTGTATTGTTTAAGTAAAATTGCTGTTCAAACGCAATTAAAATAAAATTGTTGTCAAAAGATAGTTGTTACTATTATTTACATAAAGCACTATTTACACAAATTTAATACATAAGCAAATCAGTGAGTGCCGCAGCCTGTGTGCTTCAGTGCTGCTGCTGGCCTAAGTCGCATCCCCGGTCGCCCGGGCACACTATCTGGATCATCATCATCAAGCCGCCTCTTTATGTGAGGATGTGCAGCAGCATCAACACCACAACTGGCAGGGTCGGAAGAATAGGCCGTCGGGCCGTGAGTAACCTACAAAACAAGAAGTAATCTTAGCATGTATGAATGTATTATTTTATGAAAATGTATTATTATCTTAACCTACAGAATGTACTATTATTTTAAGTAAGAAAATATTTTCTCACCATGGTCTCGTCGACCTCCTGGGTATATGTATCGATGGTGTGCTCATCACCGCATGTAGTGTCCTCAAAGATGGGCTGAGACGAAGACTGCATAAGAAAGTTACAATTAATTAATGGCAGCGATTTAAGGAAAAGAAAACAAATTGAAATATTAAAGTCATACAAACATACCGCATGAACTGCCGGGGACGATGGATAACTCAACCTGCCCAATTCAAAAAATATACTTAATTAATTATTTAAGTTAATTAAAAATTAAAAATGTTGAAAATTGAACTTATAATAATTAAGAATTATTCGGTGCACCGGCGGTCAAAAATCAAGCCTGGAACCCATACATAACTATTATCTCCAATTTCAAAATCATACTTAATTTAATTTCTTAAGTTAATAAAAATCTAAAAATGTTGAAATTGAGACTAATAATAATTAAGAATTATTCGGTGGCACCGGGTGTCAAAAACAATCCCTGGAACCCATACATAACTATTATTTCCAATTTCAAAAAATCATACTTAATTTATTTATTAAGTTAATAAAAATCTTAAAAATGTTTGAAATTGAGACTTATAATAATTAAGAATTATTCGGGTGGCACCGGCGTCAAAAATCAAGCCTGGAACCCATACATAACTATTATCTCAATTTCAAAAATCATAACTTAATTAATTTATTAAGTTAAAAAAAATCTAAAAATGTTGAAATTGAGACTTAATAATAATTAAGAATTATTCGGTATGGCACCGGGCGCCCAAAAATCAGCCTGGAACCCAAACATAACCTATTATCTCCAATTTCAAAAAATCATACTTAACTTAATTTATTACCTAACACAAACAATTAATTTTGTTTAAACTTATAGTAGACGACCCATGGCGTTTCCTCCGGCAGCCTGCGCATCCTTGACCTGCTTGAGGATCAGCTACTAGTGCTGCAGGGCGACCATAGGCATCCTATGTTTGGAGGACAGCTGCGATGCAGCCTCTCCGCCCCAGGAGGCCTGATGATTTGTGTGAGTTTATTGCGGAGCATCGTTTCCATCCGCGCGTAGTAGAGATCCTCCAGATTCGGGATTATATAATATACTATTGGACGGATGCAATTGATTGGTCGTCAAAAGTCATGATCCCTTGGTAGAGCTGGGCCGGAGGACGCTGACATTTCACTTGCCCATGAGAGTAATATCACGCTTGCCAGGATGTCAGGTTTTATTATGGGATCTGGCGGTAGAGGGGCGCGCTTCGCACTGCCCCACATGGAGAGATGACACGGGCGCTGCACAAGAGTTGGTGGAATGATGGGGCAGTTTGACTATTCATTGACCAGGGGGACGTGGGTGGCAGTACGGCGTGCTTTATATTCATTAATATCAGATGGGTATTGCGACCTAGATATACACACACGGACAGAGATACTTTAGATTCAAGCTGGTACACTCGTTGGCGTTGCTCTTACTTTATCTGGGTGTTACTTGTTCCGGGACTCGGGAAAAGTAGATATGCGCTTTTTCATTGTCTTGAGTAGCTGGACTACGCCCAGCTAAGTGGGTTGCTACTGTTTCTGGCGATTATCTTAGGAGATATAGATATGCGCGCGAGCTAGGTCCACGGTTGATATATGTGTTTTTGCCCTCCCTTCAGTTGCTAAAAATTTGCGAATCAATTGTTTGTACAAATCAAACCATATTCTAATATAGTGAAATGACTCATTAAATTTACATCAACATTTTCTATCATAGGTTTGCTTGGTGCGGATATTGCCGTTGCAGCACCTCTACAATACTATCACATGGTCAGAGATTATCGTTTCTCCCCTCTAGCTATAGGTGGATTCTCCGGCTGTGGGAACTACCGGAGGGACGGATGCTCACATCACATAATCTCCCCGTATCTTAGGGATTGTTGATATGTGTGGACTCAGAGAGACACGGTAAATATGTTACCTAATACTAGGTTGTATTAAAATTAGAGTTTGTGTTTTGGCGTACGCATGATTTATGTTACATATTGGTAGTGTCATCTGACGACTAAGCGCATCAGTATATTAGGTCACTACAGCATTGTTGCTCAGTCGAACCGCATTGATTTGGAGCTACTCTCGTTCCGTTTATCTCTGGGATTTGTTGAGTATCATGCCATCGGAAGCACGTGTGCTTTCGACGCAGTTTTGGCCGTCCACAGGCATATACCGAGATTCCCCGATGGGAGCCGACTCACTATCAGCGGGACGACCGTCGAACATGGACCGACAGTATGTTTGGGTGGTACAACAGCAGATAGATTATGGAGGATTCGAGCTGAGCGCATCCCGCTTACCACCTCAGTTCCAGGAGGACCTCACTATCAGCTGATGATGGGTGGTGCCTGCCGCCATTACAGATCCGATGAGTGATCTGAACCCCGTCAGTGTACTTGGCGAGCGCGTAAGACCGTACCGCGGAGGCAATGAGGGCAACTGGGTATTTTGTGACTTATAAAATCTTATATGTGGACATAGAGTATTTAAAACTATGAAAAGTCAACAGGCTATTGGCTGTCAACGCATCTACCAAGTCGGGACAGGACAGGCAGCAGCGTGGCGAACATCCCTGAAGGGTGAGTTATGCCCGGGAGATGGCCCAGATGGCTCGTCTGACACTGTTGGCAACGCGAAGATCTCCGAGAGGTTAGACCATGAGCCTCAGTATTGTGGCTCCAGGGGCCTACAAGAGGCCGAGGTCCACGAGCCAGGGTAGGGCACCAGCGAGGGACCCCACCAGCAGGGCTGCCCCACGGGGGCGCAGG
>NW_017671706.1:39479-41900 GCF_001879085.1 Nicotiana attenuata | reverse complement strand
AGATAATAGTTATGTATGGGTTACAGGCTTGATTTTTGACGCCCGGTGCCACCGAATAATTCTTAATTATTATAAGTCTCAATTTCAACATTTTTAAATTTTTATTAACTTAATAAATTAAATTAAGTATGATTTTTGAAATTGGAGATAATAGTTATGTATGGGTTCCAGGCTTGATTTTTGACGCCCGGTACCACCGAATAATTCTTAATTATTATAAGTCTCAATTTCTACGCTAAAAGGCTCTACATTTTACTACGCTAAAAGGCTCTACATTTTACTTCGCTAAAAGGCTCTATATTTTACTTCGCTAAAAGACACTATATTTTACTACGCTATAAGGCTATACAATATGAACATAACATCAACAATACAAATAAACAAAATAAATAATATTATTTAACACAAACAATCAAGTAGCATTTTTGGTCACAAACATAACATAAATTCGGATATCAAATAAATCAAACCGGGTATATAAAAGAAACAAAATTAAACACTTACATAACAAAAATTCACATGGAAACATACTAAACAATACAAATGCATGACTATATGAGTTTCGGCATAAACTAAATTGAAATACCTCGATGTAAATATTATTGAAATCGAATTTTTGCACCCGAAACACGCAATCCAAAACTTCTTTTGTGTGTGGGACCTACACTTCTTGCTCTTTATAGGACGGATGGGGCCGAAATTTTTTTTTTTTTAAATTGTAGCCGGGGTGGGGGACCAGAAAGTTTGAGTTATATTTTTTAATGGAGATCGTTTTCTGTGGGAAGAAGACGACCCGTTTTTATATTAGGGCAATTCGTAGTTTAGTACGACGAATTGTAATTCGCAGTACTGTACTACGAAATGTCATTAAAATTTTTTTTTTTTTTAAAACTGCGAAATGCCTTAACGGCAAAAAATTCGTTAAGCCAATTCGCAGTATAAAACTGCGAAATACCCATTAATGTACCTTTTTTTTAAAACATTAAAAAAGTACTTTTTGTACAAAAAATTTATCATTTAAGTTTCGGACTCTACCGTAGTACACCATTTTCGGAATAGAACAAAGGATTAGGAAACTACAGATCAAGTATTTTGATTTGATTATTTCTCCACTTTACAAATGTTTATATCCATGCCGAGTTACGATCTTTCATCATGTGCGGTGTCTTTTCAATAACCTGGATATATAATATAATATACATCTATGATGGTATACACGTGTCAAATCAAAAATGACTCTTTAAGCCTTTATAAAACATCTATCGGCTAATTAAAGGCTGGCATATTTGTTTACCTTAAAAATTGGATAACAATTAAATTTATAATGTGATTTTAAGGATACGTGATTTCACCTAATACTAATTGATCAATGCAAAAATCAGCAATGGAAATTGACAATAAAATAAAGCAAACCGGTGTTACAACGTAATTATGTTCTTGAGCTCGGATGCCCTCGAACAGGTTAATGCAAGAATAGCGAAAGATATAACAAACTGATGAACAGGAATATAAGCTAGAAAGTGTTGTATTGCTTTGATATGCGTGAATGTAAGATGGTTACAAGATGATTAGGACCCTCTTTATATAGTAGAGGAGTCCTATTTATGGTACAATTCTAATTACGGAAGTAAGTCCCATGATTAACTAGGTAACTGTCCTTGATCTATTCCGAGATTTACGCCATGATCTACAGCCAGTCAGGGACTTCTCGGCCTTTTGTTATTGTGCTCTGCTTGATGTTTGTCTCCTTTAGTCTCGATTGCTACTGGCCTCGATCTTCGATAAGTGCCTCGGACCTCGAACTCAGTGTTGTGTCCTTGTACCTTTATCTGGTCAGTTACGAGACCGACCTTCGACGCAATTCTATAGCCTCGATCAAATAGTAAAACCGGGTAGGCCCGGTTTTAACTATATACAGATAGTCCCCTCGTTTCTTGGAGTGTAATGAGAAGAAACGAATTGAGCCTTCGATTTTGTACCTCAACCTGTCATGACATCATCTTCATAAGCGACGTGAGTGACTGAAACGTCCGTCGATTCGCATGTCGGGGCATTAAATGCCTGTCAGCTGTTGTCTGCCATTATTGATTTTGAACTGTCACCTTCTTCCTATAAATGTGCTTTCCTTCTCTTTTGTTCAAACTTTATCCTTAATCTCCATCCTAATCTTCAAAGCTTTTCACTTCCATCAAACCCTTTCGTGCTGCATAATCTCCAGGTTTATCAACCTTCCCTCAGAACATCAAACCTTATTCCCTTCTTCTTTCTTTCAACTTGTAGAGATGGCAAAAACCTATAAAACCGCTCCAAAAAAGGAGGGCGCCTCTTCATCGTGGCCGGTCGGCGATAAAACACCGGTTGAGCCACGCCTTGAGGAATGCGTTCCCGGGGGGGGGGGGGGGGGGGGGGTAGTGAGTCTTA
>NW_017671706.1:30299-39459 GCF_001879085.1 Nicotiana attenuata | reverse complement strand
GAGGTGATCTTACATCCGACTTCAAAGTCAAGAAAACTTCTTCTGTCCCCGGTCGGTGCGAGTCGATTTCGAGATACATGTGCTCGCTAACTGAGGGTGACCTTGAACAGGTCAAGAAAGACTGTAATTGGGAGAAGAAAGAGGTGGTGATTCCTACTCCTGAGGAAGATATCACTACCCACGTGAAAGGGTTTCTAAGTGTTTACACTTACCCTTTCACGCTGGGCCCTGTCGATCCTGTTATCATCGACTTCTACCGCCAATACCAAATAATATTAGGTCAAATCCACCCTTCCTTTTTGCGGATTGTCATTTGTTCCGATTTTTTGCGAGCAAAAAAACAAGGGACGCCTTTCACCCTCGACCACCTCATCAGGCTGATAGGCCCCGTCTTTTCGAGGTGGGTTGATAAAACTTCATCGTTGGGCCACCAAGGTGTTGCTCTCGAGCATAGACGAGGACAAAGATCGAGGGTGGATGGGTCGGTTCGTTCGAGTAAAGACTACCGACCTAATATTGGTCGAGAAGATGCCATTTCACAAGAAATGGAATATGAAGTGTAAGTTCAATTCTTCCTCTAGTTTCTATTCACTATTTTGTTTCCTTTACTTCTCCTCATCGACATCCTTTTCTATGGTGTAGCAGTCGCTTGGATTCCTGGTGCGATTCCGAACCTCGAGAGCTGGGTTAGGACCCTAGCTTCGACTTCCTCGTACACTGAGCGCTCATGGCGCGATTTAGCAAGGGGCCGATGGGAGGCCAAAAATTACAGTAAGACTTTTCCTTTATGTATCTGATGGTCTTAAAATATTTCCCTCATAAACTCACTTAACTTCCTTTCATACAAGCCTCGAGAAAGATGCTGTCATGAGGCCCCCGTCTGGGGAGGAGGAGGTTTCGCCCCCGGTCCTGAAGCCGTCGAAGGAGAAGAAAAGAAAAAGGGTCTCGCCCTCCGATACTCTGAAGCCCAAGAAGAGCAAGGCTAGCAGGTCAAAGAAAGACACCGCCGTCCTGCCTGGTGATGTAGCTCGGCGACTAAGGGAGGAAGAAGAGGAAAATGTAGACGCCGACTTCGAGCTAGTAGCTCGAAAGAAGAGGAGCACCGAAACCCCAAAGGCAGCTGAGCCGGTGATGGTCGAGGAGGTTCAGTTTCGGACCGAGGAGATCTCGAAAGATGGTCCAAGAAAGGTCCCCGAGTCATCGGAGGCTGAAGATGCCTCCTGCCGTGATGAGCAATCAGCGGATGTGCCTGAAGTGACCGGTTTCGAGGCCCTTCGAAATGAAGGGAACACCCCAAGTGACTTGCTTGGGGCAATAGATATTGGTGATTCTCTGCCCCTCCCCACATTTTCCGAGGGGCAAATTCAGGAAGCTCAGGCCATGGAGACCCCCGAAGTGGGGACGACCCACGAAGGGGAGGACCTTTTCTGTGGTTGCTTCACGGGAGTCGAAGATGCTACCGACCTGGGCAATGCATCGAGTCTCTTCGATGAGGCTCAACGACTTCTGAGAGCCTCAGTTTTCTTCATCAATTTTACGCTTGCATTTGTTTCTTCTTGCCTGATTTCCGTTCTTTCTTCATAGGCCTTGACATTTCACTGGGAAGTGTTCTCTAAATCCTGGGAAGAGCTGAGCCGGTGTGAGGCTGATCTAAAAAAGCTCACGAAGGAGAGAGATGCCCTCAAACTTCTCAGTGGGCAAAAAGAAGAGGAGATCAAGGACCTTTGAGCTGAATTGGCAACAACTCATAAAGAGAAGACTGACCTGATTGAGCAGGTAATGAAATTTTTTGGACGCTCGATATATCGATCTGGAAACGACGACTAACACTTTGATCATGCAGGTTCACCAGAAGGGCGAAAAGATCGAGCAGCTTCGTGAGGAGCCAACATGATGAAGGTGGAGACTTTGGTATGGAAGCAAAACATGGACCGCCTTGCCTCGGAGAAAGATACTGCTCAAGCCCAACTATCATCGGCCGAACATCAACTCCAAATCATGAAGGAGTAAAGCTTGGCCCGAGCCGAGAAAATTGAGGAGCTCGAGGCTCAGTTTGCCGCCGAACTTGCAAAGGCCACTTCTGAGGCAGAGAAGGTAAAGGCTGAAGCGGAGGCGATCGTGGCCGTCTATCGAGCTAATGCTAAAGCTGCTCAAATTCGAGCAAAGGAAGTGGCTGACACTGCTCAGACTCGATCGTGCTGGGTTGTCGAGCACACCAAATACCAGTCTCGAAGAGAAACTCTCGAGGAGATTCATGCTCATGGCTTTGACCTTGCTGTCGATATCGAGAACGCAAAAGTACTCGAGGCCGAAGCTAAAGCGTTGCTCTCTTTCGATGATGATGATTCCGAGAGCGCGGGTGGATCCGAGAGTGGAGGAGACTCTGATGACAAAAACGCAGCTCTCGAAGAAAATTAGGCACTTAGGATTTTTTTCTTTTTTTTCTTTTTTTTGAAATTTTTCTGTAAGATCCTCACCGATCCATGTAAATATTTTCATATATATAAAACGTTTCCTTTCTTATCTCGACTTTTGTCTTGTGAAAATTCTGATTTGAGTTTCGCCTTATGACAATTTTGATACACTTTATACCCTATGAGGATTTTGACTCACTTCGTGCCTTGTGAAAATTTTGTTTGTGAATCCGAAACTTAGGCAACTTGACCGGAGTCAAACTAATATAGTCTCTATAATCGAGTCAGTACTTGATCGAACTCGAAGTAGAAAAACTCTTAGGTTTTAGTTGAGTGAGGGTGGATTCTCAAACTCAAAAAATATAATGGCCCTTAGGCTCTTGAATTAGGCTGATATGGCCTGAAAAAGAGTGGCTTTTTTCCCTTTTCGGCTTAAAAATTTTAATCTTATAAACATTTATCATGCCTTAGCACGAAGTAAGTCTGCACCCGTTGGGTTTTTTCGGGGTTTAGTGTTATCGAAACCCTTTGCTTTTTTGTGCCTTAGCATAATTTTATTCAGTGTAAATTGTTCAAAGGTTTCAACAGTGTGATACCCCTTAGGGTTCTCCGAGGGCTGACGTTGTCGAAACCCTTTGGTTATTTTGCCGAGGGTATCCTTTTTAACCGGTTTATAAAAGTATTCGAAGGCCTGTTTTCATTACAGGATTCGGACGTCTCGGAACCGTGTTAGTTTGGCTGTAGCCTTAGGATTTGCCTCTTGGGCTTATTTCCCAATTATACTTCGAACTTCTTCGAAGTGTCAGTCCCCGAGTGGGGCCGCCTTGGCCTAAAAAATCGAGGATTGCCTTTTTAAGGTCTTATGGTCTCGAAGTTTAATGATTCGAGCATGTCGATTTATGGACGGTAGTCCCCGAGTACGGGGTTGATTACTCGAGCTTTAGTTGCGATTGGTATTTGAGCCGGTTTCCGCTATAGATCATAAGTATGAAATTGTAAAGTAGAAATTTCAATAAGGCATGGAACGTCTGGTAAGAAGAAAGTACTTATTTCAATAAATCATTCATGCATCTTGCCATTAGGGCTCGAATAATCTACATGGGCACGGTTCATTTGACCGTTTGGTCCTTTACAAAATTTACCTATCGAGACCCTATTGACACGAAGTATTTTCCTTGAAAACATAACATCCGAGGGTGATGCCCCCTAGTATTCGAGGTTGATTGTAAAGAAGCCTCGGATACTGTTGAATTTCTCTAAGTTAGCACGAATAATGGTTGCCTCGTTAAAAACCTTGCTGGAAAAACCCATTTGGGATAAAAACTGATCGAAGGGAAAAAGAGTGCAACAGGTGCTTTCAGACCTAAGGGCTTCGTTTTGGAGAGAACTTCGATGCCTTCGATCGATCACCTGCAACAAGTTAGTATAAAATACAAATGAAAAAGGAGAAGGTGATACCTTAGCAATAATATCGTTTGAGAAGTGATATGTTCCAATTATTTGGCAATTGTTCGCCGTTCTTAATGCCAAGTTTGTAAGATCCTTTTCCGACGATGTCGAGGACTTGATACGGTCCCTTCCAGTTTTGACCGAGCTTTCCCTCATTTGGGTCTCGAGTGCTGATGGTGACTTTTCTCAGAACTAAGTCCCCAATTTTGAAGTGTCGAAGATTGGTTCTTGATGTCGCCCAAACTCACACCACAAGTATAGGTAGTGAGGCGGTCGAAGTAATAATAAATCCCAACACGATTTAGGGTCGAATCCTCAAGGAGTTAGAATTGGGATTAGGTATATATTTAGTGCAATTGTGTGATATGCCTCAAATTACTCTTCCACATTCTTGTTTGTTGTTGTTTTTACTTCTACTCTAAGCTATTGATTGAAAATATGAAACTAGGAGACAATATTTTTGGTTTTGGTTGTTTTTCAAATGATATAGGGTCGTGACTTTCACCTAGGTGGCTACCTAACGGGTTGTGAACTCTAGGGAAAGTTTGATCAGGGTTGTAATATAGCAATCACACGTAATTACCCACTCTATACCTCTCGGTAGTTTGAGTGATTTTGCCCAATTTGGCTTTCTCAAGTCCAAATGGGTATTGCACAAATCAAGTGATATATGCTCAAGTCGGATCTTACTATCTCTATATTTGCGGAAAGTCCTACGACACAGGAGCGGGATTCTCTAAAAAGCCAAGGTCGATTTGACCCTTAAATTGGGGTTATCAATTTCTTGAGTTCACCCCAATTTCTTGTTAGCCAAGTTTTCCTAGACTTAGTCTCTCTTTCTCAAGTAGAGACTAAGTAGAGACTAAGTCAAATAGGCATGAATCAATGTTTGCAATCATTAATTCTAGAATTCAAGCATGAACAAGGCTAAATATCACTAACCCAATCACAAACAAGCCCTAAATCAAATACCCATTAAGTACCACACTAGGGGTGGGCTGCAACCCTAGCTAGAAATTTAGCTACTCATGAAAAATGAAGAAATACAAGAAGAAATTAAGACAGAATGTATAATAATTGATTAGAGAAAGAAAATCTAATGTTTAGAAGCTAATCTAGTACAAAATTACTTAACACAGTAAAGAAAATGGCTCAGGTGCTCTCCCAATACAAAACTTAAACTAAAAATGACAGAAAGTTCTATTTATACTAAGCTGAAAATATCTGACAAAAATGCCCTTGCGAAGGTTGTGCAGCCATATAATTTTGAGTGCGGTCCGCATGATGACCTTCTGCGGCCGCACAATTATAGTGCGGTCTACATTCCTACAACTTGGGCTTGGCACTTTGGGACTTTTGTGGTCCGCATAGAAATGAGTGCGGCCGCACTTCAGATTGTGCGACCGCACAAAAATGATGCGGTCCGCACTCCTTGACTTTGGACTTGAACCCAGCTCTCTGATTCTTCACTTCTGCGGACCGAATAATAATGAGTGCGGCCGCACAATTTCGGTGCGGTCCTCATGACTTCAGCTGGTCC
Organism: Nicotiana attenuata; assembly: GCF_001879085.1. NCBI lineage: Eukaryota > Viridiplantae > Streptophyta > Magnoliopsida > Solanales > Solanaceae > Nicotiana > Nicotiana attenuata. Next base: position 34,056 of record NW_017671706.1, on the reverse strand, counting down.
AAAGACTAACTCTCTGAATCTGCTCTGCTGCGGCCGCACTGTTGCCCTTTTTCCCATGTTTTGGTTCTTGTTCACTTTTGACTCCTTTATGAGTTGATTTTGACTTCTTTGGCTCGTTTCCCAATGTTCTTGCAAGCAAACACATTTCATTAGTTTTCGGGAATACCTTTAAGCATTTTTGAGCTAAAACGCAAGTAAAAGAGAGAAAATAAGCGGTCAAAATCCCTACTTATCAGTTCTTCGATTGTAATAACTTTCGATTCGCTGTTTTTGGGCAGCCATTCGAACGAGGTCGGCTTCCCATTTTTCATCTAGAAATTCAAGGCTTGTATTCATAGCCTCGTGATTTGACTCTTTCGTTGTGTATTGAAACATGACGCTAGGTTCCCGGACTTCGACCGGGATCAGAGCTTCGGCGCCACATGCTAAGGAGAACGGCGTTGCCCCCATACTGGATTTTGTCGTTGTTCAATACACCCAAAGGACTTTGGGCAAAATTTCTCTACATTTTCCCTTAGCGTCATTCAACCTTTTCTTTAGATTCTGAATGATGGTCTTGTTTGTCGATTCGGCCTGTCCGTTCCCACTAGGATGATATGGCGTCGACAAGATCCTTTTTATCTTGTGATCTTCAAGGTATTTTTCTGCCGACGAATTGTTTTCCATTGTCACATACGATCTCGGCGGGTATCTCGAATCGGCATATGATGTGATCCCAAATGAAGTCTATGACTTCTTTTTCTCTAACTTTCTCGAAAGCCTGTGCTTCAACCCATTTAGAGAAATGGTCAGTCATAAATAAAATGAATTTAGCTTTACCTGGGGCAGATGGAAGAGGGCCGACGATATCTATTCTCCATTACTTAAACGGCCACAAGGATAGGACTGAATGAAGTTGCTCCCCGGGCTGGTGGATCATCGGTGCATGTCTTTGGCATTTGTCGCATTTTTGAACAAACTCCTTAGTATCATTTTCCATATTGTCCCAATAGTACCCTGCTCTGATGACTTCGTGAACCAGTGATTTGGCACCGGAATGGTTCCCGCAAGTACCCTCGTGAATTTCTCGTAGAACATAATCAGTGTCTCCCAGACCCAAACATATTGCCAACGGTCCAAATTTGCAAGGCATCGGCCTCACTGTTCTGTTCTCAAGGTACATGCCATAGGGTCCATTCTTTAAACCGGTGTAGGGTTACCTGCATCTTATCCAAGTACCTCTGCATTCGATCTTCTCGAACCTCGAAAGCCTTGTTGACTTTATTAACCACAAGTAGGGAGTCACATTTGTCCTCGATGACCTCTACTCCCAAACTTTATCCAGCTCGAGACCTACAATCATGGCCTCATTGTTAGTCAACTTAGGGGTTTTGATAGATTGTCTAATTGTATTGCCTATGGGCGGCTTCAAAGCGATGCCTAGCCCGGACCCCTTCACATTCAAAGCGCCATCTGTGAAAAGGATCCACACCCCCGAAAATGTACCTGTTTCTAACAAAAGTTCCTTTTCGACCTCGGGTATGAGGGCTGGCGTGAAGTCGGCCACGAAGTCTGCTAAGATTTGAGACTTGATGGTCGTTCGGGGTTGATACTCGATATCATACCCACTTATTTCGACGGTCCATTTAGCCAATCGGCCCAAGAGTTTGGGCCTGTGCAGAATATTACAAAGAGGATAAGTGGTCACCACACAAATTGGGTGGCACTGAAAATATGTTTTTAATTTCTAGAGGTGCTTATTAGAGCAAACGCTAATTTTTCTAAGTATGGGTATCGGGTCTCGGCTTCACCTAAAGTCCGACTAACATAGTAAACAGGAAATTGTGTACCTTGCTCTTCTCAAACTAGGACACCACTTACCGCAACTTTCGAGACTGCTAAATATAGGTAGAGCTGCTCGTCCGCTTTCGGAGTATGAAGCAATGGTGGGCTTGAAAGATACCGCTTTAACTCTTCCAACACCTGTTGGCATTCCGGGGTCCAAGCGAAATGTTCTTCTTTTTGAGCAGTGAGTAGAAACGGTGACTTCGATCTAAAGACCTCGAGATGAACCGGCCTAAGGCGACTATCCGCCCTATTAATCTTTGTACGGCCATAACGTTGTCCACGGCTGTGATGTCTTCAATTGCCTTGATTTTATTAGGGATGATCTCGGTTATCCGATTTGGCACCATAAAGCCGAGAAACTTGCCCGAACCGACCCCGAATGCACATTTCTCAAGATTGAGCTTCATGTTGTATTTTCTCAATATGTTGAAAGTTTCCTGCAAATGTGTCAAATGGTCCTCTGCGCGCAGGGACTTCACTAAAATATCATCAATATATACCTCCATTGATTTACCTATTTGTTCTTCAAACATTCTATTCACTAGGTTGGTAAGTAGCACCGGCATTTTTTAGCCCCAAAGGCATTACATTATAACAGTGGGTGCCATACTCAGTGATGAAGAAAGTCTTTTCCTGATCCTCCGGGTTCATTTGAATTTGATTGTACCCAGAATAGGCATCAAGAAAACTAAGGATCTAGTGGCCGGTCGTGGCGTCGATCATGTGATCGATATTCGGCAGAGGAAAAGGGTCTTTCGGACATGCTTTGTGTTACATCTCGCATTTTCATACGTTAAAGTTTCGTCTTCAATTCGACATAGACTCAGGAATGAGATTATCTTGAGGTTATACGCATTTATGCTATTTATAACGAGCAATAAGTGTCGTGAAGGATAAAGGGTAAATGAATCAAAGAAAATGAGTTTCGTTGAAGGTTGTCGATTTGGAAAAAAATATGGTCCGAGCTATAATACCCGGTATTTATGGGCTAGTTCCATACAAAGTACCCCATAACCACGATAAGCAGGGTACATAAAGTGTGTTAAAAGTGAGTAGTATTTTAAGCAAGTTGAGATAATTCTTAATTATATGGGTAATTGGTTGATTATTGGTTAATGGGAGAATTAGTTAGTTAAATAAGACAATAGTAAATAATTAAATCTTTGTGATAAAGCCTAAGAGGCCAAAACGTGGCAGCCCCCCCTCCCCCCTTAAAATTAAGATGACTCTTAAGTCTTGCTTAAATGTCACATTTTGGAGGATCTAAAGTGGCTTAGTCATCCTAAGTGGGGCCCACCTAAAGATAAAGGTAACATTCTTAAGTTCAAAATGAATTGCGAAAGAAAGATTTTTCAGCAAATATTCCTTGCATAGTAACGTTACCTCTCTTGAGAAAGAGCTTCATCAAAGATGATTTTGTAGTAAGCAACGTTATTGCTTCGAGCATTTTATACGAATTGTTCCCTATTCCGATCTCGATGTTACGTGTTTCGCCACGGTTGGTGTGTGTTAGATGGATTGTCAAGGAAATCGATTCAGGTATGTTAAGGCTATCCCTTCTTTCCTTTTGGCATGGTCTATACGACATAAAGGAAATGAGCAAATGCACAACTTTCATAAATGACTCTATTCATAGAAGTATTAGAGGTGCCTATGTTCTTGAATTTTCATGTGTCTTATTATCACATCTTCTGTTCATGGGTCTCAGAAAAATACGTAAGTTGAAAAAAAGTTTACTTCATGATATTACTCAAAGGCATAATGGTCTTATGACATTCCCAAGAGATTTTATGGACGTACTTCTCATGCATTGCATTTATTTATACATGTACATTAACCCAAGACCAGATGGCGTGATGTACGCATATATATATATATATATATATATATATATATATATATATATATATATATATATATATATATATAT
>NW_017671706.1:0-30293 GCF_001879085.1 Nicotiana attenuata | reverse complement strand
TATATATATATATATATATATATATATATGGGATATGGGCAAAGGTTACGGCGTTATATACGCACCACCACCTGATATTGATGATTTTGCCCACAGTGGATGAGATGATATAATGGGATGCCATCAGAGGCTTGATGATGTTATAAACACATGTACCTATGCACGACATGACATTCATACGCACGTGCATGACATTAAAATAGTTTCAGGATTTACAAAACTATTTAGACTTATATGCGGAATTCTTTATTCCATGTTTCATCTATGTCTTTTATGTACTGATTTTTATGCCTTACATACTCAGTACATTATCGTACTGACGCCCTATTTCCGGGGCCTGCATTTTATGCCAGCAGGTGAGGTAGACAAGCTGACGGTCCCCCTTCTTAGGATCCTTGATCAGCGAGAGTTGGCGTGTTCCATTTGATCCAGAGCTGCTTTTGATTTTGGTACGATATTCTTGTATACATATATGGGTATGACGTGGCCTAGTCCCGTCCTTGTACATTTGTATATTCTATTAGAGGTTTGTAGACAGTATGTACAGTTGGATGGTATGTGGCCTTGCCGGCTTCCAGTTTTGGATATGTAGTTGTCTATAGCAGCCTTATCGGCTCACCCTACGTATTCCACCCGTATATATGCATATGCCTTTTAGGCAGGTTTCCCTCATGTATGTTATTCTCATAATTCAGTATATTCATGTTTATATCTTAGATGCATGCTCAGGGGTGTTCGACAGGTAGGATTCGAACACCCGTCGCGACCCATCAGTGTGGATCGTGACACTTTGTTTAAATCATTATAATCTACACACATTCTAAGTTTGTTCCCCTTCTTGGGGACTACAACTACGTTTGCTAACCATTCGGGATATTTTACTTCCCGGATAAATCCTATTTTGAGAAGTTTAGTTACCTCGTCCACATTTCCCCCTTTAGGGAAGTACTAAGATTTAGCGCTATGATGATCTACTTATAGATGTTTTACCTCTTTGGCATCTTTTCACATCATCGATGACTCTTACCCGCCTTTGTGATAATCCTTCTGCACTAAAGATAACAAAATTCCTTACTCGCGAGGGTGACACTTAGTGTAACTGGCACACTTAGTCCTTTAAGCTTAGCTTTTCTCACATTGCTTGCTTTAAGAAAGAGTCTTCCTGAATAACCTTTAAGGGTTATTCTTCTGTCGTCCATTATTTTATTGCTGAAACACAATCTGAAATTTTCACGGTGTCGACTATTATCAAATCACTCAGTCCCCAATTCATGTTTAGTATATCTTGTTCACCAGTCTAAACTGATTTCTATTACTCTGGGGTCTAACTTTTCCTTTTGGTAATCGCGTTAGAGTCGCGAAGTTATTTCTCAAAATGAGGATATGACTTTATGGCCTATACTCTTTTGTTTTCTCAAGGCCTGTCACCCCTCGTCCCTTCCTTTACTTGACCATAGACTGTGTAATACTGTCATTTTTTAATCTACCGTTGTCATCCATGTATCACATCTTACTCATAATGCTTTATTCTCTCTCTACTAGGGACGCAAGCCATACTAAGGTAATATTTATCCCTTCAGGATTCCATTGGCTACCTTTGAACATTCTAGTATTCATATATAGATGTACTATTCTGGAGTGCACCATCTAGGTGTCTCACAAGGAGATCCATTACCACGTTTGCACTATCCTTCGGAAATGTCAACTAACACTACCAATCCATCCACCATTTTGGGTTACCCTAACCCAAACCGGATCCTGATATACCGTCCTTCTCTTAAGCCATATTTGTCAGCTCCCATAGGGCATAATTAAGATGGGTGTAGCTAATTGTATATATATTTGTTACCGTTGAAGGTAACTTCCAAATCCTTATATCTCTCTCTTCCTGAATTGTAGATAATGATCATCTTCACTAACTGGGTATCTTGTACCCTTCTTCATCTTGCTTCATTTATTTGTTGAAATTTGTATCTATCTTCTGAATCTCTCATTGCCTTTCACCATAGGGATGGATAGATATTCTTGCCTTAAGGATCCTTATCAAGAAGCTTACACGTCTTTAGTACACACATGATCTGTTGAAGACCTTACATTTACTCATCGTAAGCACCATGAAAAATCGAGTTCCTCTAACTCAACTCTTCCATATTTATATCTCTTACCAACCGTCTTTCTGAATGTAGGCATCGTCTTATTTCGAATAAAATAGAAGTTAGGAATTTGGATTCTTAAAAGTGAGCTCTACCACACGATCTAGAGTAAGAAGAAAGAGTGACAGCCCTAAATGCCCTGTAGCCTCCTGCTTATAAGTGTGGTGCACAACACACCCATAATCAAGACTCTACTATACGCGGCTTGTAGACTCCCTAGGACAGAACTGCTCTGATTCCACTTTTGTCGCGACCCAAACCGATGGGCCGCGACGGGCACCCGGCACCTTACTCAACCGAGTGTATCTTTCGTGTCATTCTATCATAGGTAAATGGACCAGAGTAAAGCATGAGGAAATACAAACATATACATTTGACATACTGGCCTATAAGACCAAAATGATCACTCGTACACTGAACATTGGCCTACAATGCCAAACAATCTTTTACGTACACAACGTGTCTCTACAAGCCTCTAAGAGTACATAAATATCATAAAACGTCGAGACAATGTCCCGCTATACTAATCAATATATATCCGAATCATACTAACCAAATAAGGAACTCTGGAGCAAATGGAGCGCACCAACATTTTCTGCTGAGCTGATAGCCTACTTGGAGGACTCTCGACCTGTCTATCGGAACCTGCGGGCATGAAACGCAGCGTCCCCAGGCAAAAGAGACGTCAGTACAAATAATGTACCGAGTATGTAAGGCATGAAGATCAATACATAAGAGACATAGATGAAACATGGAATAAAGAATTATGCTTATAAGTCCAAATAACTTTGTCAATTCTGAAACATTTATAATGTCATGCACGTGCATATAAATATCATGTCATGCATAGGTATAGGTGTACATAACATCATCAAGCCTATGAGGTCATCTTGTCATATCATCTAGGCCACTGTGGGCAAAATCATCAACGTATACCAGCTGATCAGGTGGTGGTGAGTATATAACGCCGTAACCTTTTCCCATATCCCGTATACATATAATATACATATATACGCGTACACAACGCCATCTGGTCATGGGTCAATGTACATGTATAAATGAATGTAATGCATGAGAAGTACGTCAATAAAATCTTTCGGAATTTCATAAGACCATTATGCCTTTGATTAATATCAAGAAATAAACTTTTTTCAACTTACGTATTTTTCTGAGACCCATGAATAGAAGATGTAATAATAAGACACATGGAAATTCAAGAACATAAGCACATCTAATACTTCTATGAATAGAGTCATTTAAGGAAGTTGTGCATTTGCTCTTTTCGTTTGTGTCGTGTAGATCATGCCAAAAGGAACGAAAGGATTGCCTTAAGATACCTGAACCGATTCTCTTGACAATCCCTCCAATACACGTTGATTGCGATAAAATATGTAATGATGGATCGAAGTAGGGGAAAATCCGTATGATATTCCTGAGAAATATTGCATCGTACTCTCTCCGAATTGCGTCTCACATTGTTGTAGCATTATGAAATTCATATGAATTCATTTTTGAGAATTCCTCCATTTGGTCTTTGCAAGCCGTATTAAATAAGAGACCTTTAGTTGGAGGTCTCTTAAGATTGTATGCGTTTCTTTTTCAAATCATCTCCTTTATAAGCCATTTATTTAAAGTCTTGGAAGATTATCCATCCTTACGTGGAGTCGTAAATAAGACATCAACCAAGTAGTTATCCAAAGGAGCCTTACGTGGCAACTCAAGTTCTTTGACCCATCATGCACATTTGTGCCACTTAGCTTGGCTTAATTGCATGTGGCAGTCCAAAAAATATCCTTATCCACTTAATCAATTATCCACATAATTAAGAATTATCTCAATTTACTTAAAATACTACTCACTATCATGGTCATGTGGTACCTTGTATGACATTAGTCCATAAATACCGGGTATCATTGCTCGGACCGTATTTTATCTCAAATTGACAAACTTCGACGAAATTTATTTTCTTCGATTTGCTTACCATCTCACCTTCACTAATTTACTTATCACTTATTTGAAATAACATAATACCTATAATCCCAAAATAATCTCATTCCCGAACTTGCGTCGATTAACTTACGACAAACTTTAACGTACGAAAATGCGGGATGTAACAGGTATCTCTGGTAAGTAGTCCCGGGTACGCTTCTCCCTTGTGATTGTCACTTCGGTGCATTTAAATATCGGGCCTTGAGGAATATCAACCCCACCAACGATCGTATGAATCACGTGTTGGTTCTTCCTGTTCCTTTTTCCTGTTTGCATCCCTATCTCTGAAGTGATTTTTAGCTCGGCCACTTAAGAACTCTCGAAGGTGGCCCTCGTTGAATAAACGAGCTACCTCCTCCCTTAACTATCTACAGTCTTCGATTTTGTGACCATGGGTTCCATGGTCTTTTCATATTTGATTAGGGTTCCTTTGAGCCGGATCGGTCTGTAGGGGTCTGGGCCACCTAGTATCCTTGATTCGTCTAATGGCTGATACAATACCCAATGCATCGATACTGAAGTTGTATTCTGATAACCGTGGCGCTTTCTTGGGCTCAACATGTTTATCGAAGCCACTCTTACTCATGAGCCCACGGGAGTTTTGTCCTCGATTATTCCTTCGATCATTCCGAATGGGATTACGTCTCGGTCAGTTATTTCTATGATTTGCAATGTATGGTTTGTACCGATCTCTATTTGATCGGGGCTCTCTGTCGATGTCTCTTTGAATCCTGCCTTCGGATATATTTCGGTAAATGGAACCGGAAGGGGCTCCTAACTGATCATCCTCGATGTTGATCTTTGACTGGTATCGATTATGTACATCGGCCCAGGTCATAACTGGATATTCAATCAAATTCTGCTTTAGTTGTCGTGATGCTATCGAACTTCGCGCGTTCAAACCTTCAGTGAAGTCTTGGACAGCCCAATCATCGGTGACCGGGCGTAGGTCCATGCGTTCCATCTGGAACCGAGATACGAATTCCCTTAGCATTTCATTATCCTTTTGTCTCACTTTGAAGAGGTTCGGATTCCTAGTCACGACCTTTATCGCTCCGGCGTGTGCCTTTACGAATGAATCAGCAAGCATGGCGAAGGAATTGATGGAATTGGGCGGCAATTTGTGGTACCATATCATTGCCCCCTTCGATAAAGTCTCTCCGAACTTTTTCAACAGAACAGATTCAATTTCATCATCCTTTAAGTCATTTCCTTTTATTGCGCATGTATAAGAAGTGACATGCTCATTAGGATCGGTGGTTCCATTGTACTTGGGAATTTCTGGCATGCGAAACTTCTTTGGAATGGGCTTCGGAGCCGCACTTGGTGGGAAAGGCTTCTATACAAACTTCTTCGAATCTAAACCCTTTAAAATCGGGGGTGCCCCGGTATTTGATCAACCCGTGAGTTGTATGTTCTACCTTTTTATCATTAGCCTCAATTTTCTTTTCTCCTGATTTAATCCGTTTAGTGAGCTTCTCGAGCATCTTCATGATGGAGGGATCAGTTCCCGATCCATTATCGTTCGATTTCTCCGGTATAGGCTCGACCCTATGAATAACTTCCTGTGATGTATCGAGTTCGATTTTTCTTGGTGCTCGATTCTGATTTTGGAGTTGCGCTATTGCAGCTTACTTAGTCTGCAACATTTCAAATATCATTCGAAGGTTAATCCCGACTTCTTCACCACTCTGTGCGTTCTGATCGGCTGCCCAAGCGTCTCTACGGATGCTATTTTCAGGGTCGACACCTAAATTTCCATGAATCGCAACACCAGAACTGACATCGACTGGATCTATGGCCGGTGGTCCATCGGGATTGATTGGATGTACTCCGTTTCCCGGGGCGACTATGTACTTGTTCTCTCCATGAAGACCAAGGTCGGTGTCTGTGTGAGTGGCCACTGCTTGAGAGTTCGACATGTTGGTTCCTGAAATCAAAGACACTTACGAGAACATACGTAAAAGCAGTGTGTGTTATGAGGATTAATACTAGGCAATCACTATTATCCTTAGCCCAACGATGGGCACCAAATTGTTTACCCTAAAATTTGGATAACAATTAAACTTATAATGTGGTTTTAAGGATATGTGATTTCACCTAATACTAATTGATAAATGCAAAAATCAGCAATGGGAATTGATAATAAAATAAAGCAAACCAGTGTTACAACGTAATTAAGCTCTTGAGCTCGGAAGCTCTCGAACGGGTTAATGCAAGAATAGCGAAAGATATAACAAACTGATGAACATGAATATAAGCTAGAAAGTGTTGTTTTGCTTTGATATGCGTGAATGTAAGATGGTTACAAGTTGATTAGGACCCTCTTTATATAGTAGAGGAGTCCTATTTATAGTACAATTCTAATTACGGAAGTAAGTCCCATGATTAATTAGGTAACCGTCCTTGATTTGATCTGTTTCGAGATTTACGCCATGATCTCTGGCCAGTCACGGATATCTCGCCTTTTTGTTATTGTGCTCTGCTCGATGTATGTCTCCTTTGTTCTCGATCGCTAGTGACCTCGATCTTCGATAAGTGCCTCGGACCTCGAACTCGGTGCTTTGTCCTCGTACCTTTATCTGGCTGTTACGAGATCGACCTTCGACGCAATTTCCTAGCCTCGATCAAATAGTAAAATCGGATAGGCCCGGTTTTAACCGTATACAATATTAAAGGAGAATATAAGAGATACGCTAATTATGTAACTACATAAACATTAGGGAGAATCATCAGATCACAGCTTCGAATTTCAGTAGAAGTAAAGAAGTATAGTAAATTATTTCTTATCATTTGTCTACATATTTTAGTTAATAAAATTACTCGAAATTTGTACTAAAAGAAAGTAGCAAATACCAGTAAAATAATCAAACTGCAACAAACTGACCCAATCATCGTCACAAAGCAAAATACCTAACTATACATAAATGAGTGGAAAGCTGTAGTTGCGAGTTGCGACTGATCAATTCGAAGACGTGATTCTCTATTATTGCCTTATTAGTCTTTCTTAAGTTTTTAAATCAGACGATATTACAAAATCAAACCGACCTTGCCTTAACATAAGATATAGAAAAAGTGAAGCAAAAAGGAAATAAATTATATATGGCTTTGGTTTTGCGGTTTCCTACGCACCCCCTCCTCGGGGCGGTAGTGGAACGAACAGAAAAGAATATTTAGTGGTCTTTCCATATAGCGGGTTTTACGATTTTTTCAATTAACTAACTTACAAAAACAATTAAAGAACATTGGAAATAGATTGTGTGGCATATACTGCACAACGTAGTCCCGACCATAGCCAGAAAATAATTAGACTAATTTATATAGAAAGACGAACTTAAAAGTAGTGGCCTTATACTGGGTACACGATTTCTTCTTTTCTTATGTTTCATAAAAAATTTCTCCCTAACAATATTGGAAAAGTTTATCAATATTGAAAAAGTTTATCGGTGATTATTTAACGCATTTCTTATAATTTTAGGATATCAAACACTTGAACATTTTGTAACTTACATAGAAAAAATTCAAATAATGATACCTGAAACTCATTCATTGTTATGTATGAGAACTTAAGTTATATATAGTGTCAATTTAACAGTATGTCTTACAAACTTTAGTCTATCGGTGCTGGTAATAAAACAATAATTGTTGAAAACAAACTAGTGATCATTTATTAAAGTAACTAGTACGGGTAAAATCTCAAGGATTTCAGCTTTGAGAATGATTTTTCTTGATTGCAAATCATTATTCAACTATCATCCTAAAACCTAGCAGCCAGTGGCGGCGGAGCCAGGATCTCCACGAAGGGGTTCAAAAAAATTTTTTTTAGCTAGTAGGAATTGAACCTTTGACCTTATGAAGGTTTTGAACCCCCTTGACCACTAAACTACATTTTAGGGTTGTGTCAAGGGCGTTCAAAACTTAATATATAGAGATAAAAACCAGATTTTGCCTTATATATACAGTGTAATTTTCGGCGAAGGGGGTTCGAGTGAACCCCCTTGCGCCCCCTAAATCCGCCCCTGCTAGCAGCAATAGATATTTTACTAACATGGCAACTAAATAAATACGTATCTTATCAAAAAGCTATAAACATGGATTAATAATCACGTTTAAGTAAAAAATTCAAAGCATTTCATTCCTAAAAAAGCGCCCAAGTGATTCAGTTTTCTAAGAATGAGCAATAGTCCTAAAAATAATCTAATATGACTGGAAACGTATTGGTAGGATAATTTCCATCCAAAAAGAACTCCTTCCTCCTCCCCGTAGGCATAGTATACCCTTTTTTGAGCAAAAATCTTGTCAGTAAAAGAACTTAATTCAATAAAAAAGTTATTTTAGTATTATTTACAGTTTATTATATTTTAAAATTTATTTACGTATATTTATACATAAGGAATAACAATGGTATACATAAGCATATAAATATTAAATTGTTACTATTTATACAATTAATGTATATTAAATAATAAATAACATATATCTCATATATACAAATATATATTTTATATGTCAAATAGACATAAAATATATTCAGGTTTTGTTAAAAATACGTAAATTATACATTAAATATATAATATATACACCGAATATATAATATATATACACCGAACATGTACAGATTTATCTATTTTTAAATAATTATATATCAAATATATACTATATAATAAAAAGATATGCATGCATATTTTTGTTTGAGAGAATAACGGAAATGTGATTTTAAGAGACTATTTATTTGAAGAAACAATTCATAGGCAAATGATAAGTTTAGAAAGTTCAAATTAATGATGAGAGAGGATTGTGGTTAGATTAATATGGCTCAAAACTAATCCCTTAAATTGTGGGTTAGTGTTTAAATATTTATGTTTAAGAAACTGATGGACATTAAATAAGGTAAGGAATCTTTAAAAATGCTAAAAATGAAAATTGAATGTGCTTTTTCTTTTTTTGGAATAAATCAAAATACTATTATTTGTATAAATAATTTTTAATAAGAGTCCTACCAAGCAATGTTTTAAAAGGTGGGGGCGTGAGCGAGGCGTTTTACCTTTGACGAGGCAAGGCGTAAGCCCTGAGACATGGGGTGTAAGTCCCACAAATCTCTAAATTTTATTAATTTCAAGAATTTTAAGATATTATAAAATAAAAAATAATTATAAAAAATACATTAAAATCACAAAATTATAACAAATAATCATCAGAACCGACTGCAGCTTCATTGACTGAATGAACTGGTGCCTATACCTTTCTACCTATTTACAATACTTATAAATTATAATTACTATGAATAATACGAAAAATATGACATATATCATAATATTGAAATTAGCTGCAATGTCATTACAACTCAAACATCAAAAGTAATGTTCGATGCGAAATCTTATATGTTTAAGGAGTAACGAATCTGGAAAGAATTTTGATATTATAATTTGATATTTTAAAAAAAAAATACTCCTTTTATTTAATATGCTTTGTATTTGAAAGAGAATTTATGTAAAAACATAATTCACAATTTAAATATGATTCTCTATCACTTATTTTTAAATATTAACAAGTTAATAAAGTGACACTTAATTCACCATACTATACAATGATAACTAATTATTTTTAAATAATTATTAGCTAATATTGAGCTATTAAATTAATAAGTATTGTATCTAGAAATGTGAAAAAAATAATATTTAGAAAAATAATTATAAATTTTTTTTATAGATTATTATATAATAAAGACATAACAAAAGTTAATAAATAAATACTTTTAAATGAAAGATTTATTTAAAATTTACTATCATAGCAGTCTTAGTGATTTTTATTTTAATTATGCCATAAAATACTCTCAACTTACTGATTTATGATTAAGAAAAAAAAGTAATTTTGAATAGTCAACGATTTATTAAGAAAATTTGAGGATTTACAAGGTTAGTTACACACAATTGAATAAAGTTCCATTAGGCGGGCCTAGTACGTTGGGCGTTGGGCGTGTCTGAGGCGTAAGCCCCGACGGCCGAGGCGCAAATTTCACGGAACTAAGCCCCACACATAAGCCCAGGGGCGTTTTATGAGTGTTCCGCCTCAGGACGAATCCCGGGCAAGTCCCAGTTCTGTATTTTAAAACATAGCTACCAAGTACCATGTAAAATTCTCAATTTTGAAAGGAGAGAGAGTCAGACGACAGATATTTAAACTTTCTAAATCATGTGCTTTGTGTCCAAAAAATCATCAAAAAAGTTTTGGACTCGATTTGGGACGAGGGAGGGAGTCAGACGACAGATATTTGGTTTTAGATCTTTTGATGATTTTGTGGTGGAAAATTTGTTGGAAGTTTCCGCTGGGATTTTTATGTAAAGCATGTGGTAAGACGTCTCTGTTTTCTTATCCTGATAGATATTTTTGGAAATGGATTTCCGGGTTAAGAATAAAAGAACCAAGTATAGGCTTTTCTGTTTTTGCTTCGTATCTCCATTTTCGCTTTTTTGCTTTTTTATTTTCTCTGATAATTGAGCAACTAGAAAAAAGACTGATCAACTTTATTTGTGTTTACATTATTCAGAAGCCGTCTGAGTGTGTACATAATCTAATAAGAACAAAATTAAATCTCATCATGTCTTATCAATATTAGTCAGCAGTCATTTTACTGAAACTCTTAAATGTGTTAGACTCCACAAAGCCCTATGGTTTTGTCATTTGATATAGCATGAAAGCACTTATAATAACGAATTACAGATTCACAGCTTCATATTCCTAAATTTACTTTGGATGATTTTTTTAATCTAACCTTACGTAGGCATGCAAACAAAACTCTTAGCATATGGAGTTGTAAACTGAAAAACGGTTCACTGTACAAAGTACAAAGTGAAACTGTTAAATTGGCGATGTGAGTCTAAAATAAGTTCAGAGGTTTCCTTAAAATTCTAAGAGAAATGTAATGGTGTATTTGATAGGAGTACGACGTAAAAAAAAAAAAAAAAAAAAAAAAAAAAAAAAAAAAAAAAAAAAACTTATTTTCTGCCGGTGTTTGCTTGGAGAGTGGATAATACTTTTTAGATATCAACTTATTAAATTTAACAATAATATTAGCAAATTATTTTGATAAATTTTAGAAAATTAAAGATTGCTAATAATATCTAAGAAAGTAAAGAGGAAATGACTTATTTTCTCAAAAAGTTATAACCAAAACATACCCTAAAACTTGTGTAAACTTTCTTTCCTTTCAAACAAAAACACAGACAAGAGTCACAAGAAAAGGGCAGGGCCTAAGAAACTAAGCCAAAGAAAGGGTAAAGTGACAAATGAAAAAACAACTGTATAGAATAAGACGGTGGATGAAGAAGACCTTGCCAACAGACCTTCTCTTGTCCTTAGGTTAGCTGACAATACTGCCATCCTTAACAGATATATTAAACAGCTTGCTACTTAGTACAGAAAAATTATGAAGCAATTAATTTGCTGCTTTGAATATTTCAAATACCAGAATTCTGTCGCAGATTTGATCCGTTATATTTCTCTTTTCCTTTCATTTTTACGTTCGACTGGACCATGGGCTTCCTTTTGAATTGCTAACTAATTGACTATCCGTTGTGGTCCTATATATTGCCGTCGCCGTGCTATAATGCTTTCTTTATCTTCTTTTGAATTTTGATAAGATTCGATTACTGTTTTCAAGAAAATAATTTCTTCCAAATCCTCCTAACACTATGCCCACAGCTAGCTAACCCTGCCTCCATTCTAGCTTATTATATTCCAGACAAATACTTTAATTTGCCATGCATTATTATATGACTTGTTTCTTCCTAGTACACCAATTTTCATAATAGTACTCTCGGACTAATTTGAACATACCTCCATCAATTTATCGGGTGAGTGCAACCTTCCATTTGTACAAGTACAAAATAAGGTTGCGCCGCATGAATTAGATGAATTGAAGGATTGAAATACACTACTAGAATTCCTGCATAAAGCGACCAAAATTTAGCGACCAAAGTTGGTTTGCCAAGAAAAGCGATCAAAGTTGGTCGTTAAACTGGTGAAAATAATAAAATAATAATTTTAAATAAATTAGCGACCAACGTTGGTCGCAACTTGGTCAAAAATTTTGTCAAACTGTTGACCGGACTGGTCAGACTTGCTTGGTCAAAGAGTTACTCAGATTATCGATCAATGTTGGTCGCTTCATGGGACCCACTTATTAAATTTTAATAATTATAACATTATTTTTAAAAAATAACAAAATATAAATAAATAAAATTTAAAATTAGCGACCAAAGTTGGTCTCTATATAAGAGAAAACAGGTTGAGACCAACTTTGATCGCTAGTTTGGAACCCAGTTATAAAATTTTAATAATTATAATTTTGTTTAAAAAAATTATAAAATATAAATAAATATAATTCAACTTTAGCGACCAATGTTGGTCGCTCAGTAGAGTATAGACCAACTTTGGTCGCTAATCTGGGACCCGGTTAATATTTTAAATATAATAAAAAAGATAAATAAATCTGATTTAAGTCGTCCAACTTGGGTCGCTAATTTAAAATTATGTATGTTTAGCGACCAAAGTTGGTCGCCATTTAGGTCAACAAAGGTCAAAATTAAAAATCACTTTTGTATTTAGTAAATAAAGAATATAAATGTTAGCCGTTAACACTTTTGTAATACAAGGGATGAATAGTACTACGAAGCGTGCGTGTGTGTCTATTATTATATATATATATATATTATATATATATATATATATATATATATATATATATATTACTTACGCGATACTATGCACTAAGTATAAGTGTATTAGGTAATGTTATATCGAATATAGCTTATATATATGTAATATATATACTTATGTTATACTATGCGCTAAGTATAAATGTATTAGGTAATATTATATCGAATGTAGCTTATATATATATATATAATATATATACTTACGCTATACTATGCACTAAGTATAAGTGTATTAGGTAATATTATATCGAATGTAGCTTATATATATAACATATATACTTATGCTATACTATGCACTAAGTATAAGCGTATTAGGTAATATTATATCGAATGTAGCTTTTATTATATATATATATATATATATATATATATATATATATATATATATATATATATATATACATACATACATACACTTAGTGCATAGTATAGCATAAGTATACTTAGTGCATATATATATGTAATACGCTTATACTTAGTGCATAGTGTAATTATATATATATATATATATATATAATATATAATATATATATATATATATATATATATATATATAATATATATATATACTATGCACTAAGTATAAGCGTATTAGGTAATATTATATCGAATATGGCTTTATATAATGTAATATATTACTTACGCTGTACTATGCACTAAGTATAAGCGTATCAAGTAATATTATATCGAATATGGCTTATATATATGTAATATATATACTTAAGTTGTACTATGCACTAAGTATAAGCGTATTAGGTAATATTATATCGAATATACTATATCTACATATATATACTATACACTTAGTATATATAGTATACACTATACACGTATATATATATAATAATATATATTATATATATAATATATATTATATTATATATATATACTATACACTATACACTTAGTATATACACTTAGTTTAAAATGAACTAAAATCCTAAATTTATTTTTAAATTAAACTTAAAATAATTTATTTTTGCTTTATATATGGCAACCAACTTTGGTCGCCATTTTGGTCAAATGGTCAAAAAATGGCGACCAAGTTTGGTCGCTATGTTGGTCAAATTAATCAATACCTATTTGCTACCAAGAATAGCGACCAAAGTTGGTCGCTATGTTTTAATCCAGAGTCAAAATCGGGTTGCCCTACCAAAATGTTATTTTCTTACCAAAAAATTTCCCAAACTCTCTCTCTACATATTCCCTTACACAAATCAATCCCCCCCACCCCTTGTCACTGTCGCCGGAGCTGCTATCGTCGCTACCACTGTCGCCGCTACCACTATCGCCGCTACCAGTGTCGCCGGAGCCGCCGCTACCACTGTCGCCGGAGCTGCTGTCTCCCGCCCCTTTCCACCACTGTTTTAATCCTCCTTTAATCTACCAAGGTTATAGTATCTACCTTCTTAGCTTTTTAATTTTAATTTTTGCTATATAATTTTATGTGATTTTTCAGAATTTTTGTTTACTTAGTATTAGGGTTTTTGGTTTGAACTACATTAGATTTATGAAATTAAGGTAGAAATTATGATCTTTTAGTTCTTTGATTAATTTATATTGAGTTAAATTGTGAAAAGAACAATTCATACATTAGCAATACCTAAATAAGAGTACTTGTAAATACATTGTCCTAAATAAGAATACAATTTATCTAAATTAATTTGTTCTTGCTTTATTTATATAGATGGAACATCGTACTTGGATGTACAATAAAATTATCCTAATCGGCGGGGATTGCGGGAGGATTTTGTAGAAGGGGTTGATGAATTTATTAGACACGCAATGTCACTTCCGTCATACATAAATGAAGGAGTAATTAGGTGCCCTTGTGTTAGGTGCGACTGTATGAAGTTTGAAAAATTGGAGGAAGTTAAGGTTCATCTTTATAGTAAGGGGTTTATAGCGAATTACTTTGTGTGGACTTGTCATGGGAGATCGATGGTAGCCATGGGATATTTCATAACATGGTTGTGGGTAAAAGTAGTAGGTCAGTGGAGAATACAAATCGTGATTCTAGAATTCATGATATGGTTGCGGATGCTTTTGGGATGCACTTTGGTTTGAGTCCAACGAAAATGTTGAACAAACTCCTAATGATGACGCAAAACGTTTTATGAAGCTTTAGAGGAAGCTAGTCGTCCACTACGTAACGGAAGTTCGCACTCTGATTGTTTGTTGCAGTTAGATTACTAAGTATGAAATCTGATTGGAATATTTCTCAAGGAGCCATGGACTCCTTCATTGACCTTATGCGTGAACTAGTTGGCCCTGATATCGAATTACCTGGTGATTTCTACAAGGCAAAGAGATTAGTTTCTAAGTTAGGACTTTCGTCATTGAGAATTGATTGTTATGAAGATGGTTGCATGATATATTATAAAGATGATGCAGGTTTGGACAGTTGTAAATTTTGCAGAAAGCCTCGTTTCAAGAGGCTTTCCAATGGGAATATGGTCGCTATCAAGTCGATGCATTATTTACCTCTTATACCTAGGTTAAAGAGGTTATATGCGTCGATGAGTTCTGCTCCTCATATGAGATGGCACTTTGAAAATAGAAGACCACCTGGTGTTATGTGTCATCCTTCAGATGGAGAAGCTTGGAAGCACTTTGATAGGACATATCCAGATTTTGCTAGTGAACCAAGGAATGTTCGATTAGGTCTGTGTGCGGATGGCTTCATGCCTTTTTCTGTATCTGCCACACCATATTCATGTTGGCCTGTCTTTCTTACACCTTATAATCTACCACCCGAGTTGTGCATGACTAGTCCATACATATTCTTAAATTGTATTATCCCCGGTCCACGTAATCCGAAAATTTTGATTGATGTATATTTGCAACCTTTGATTGATGAGCTAAAACAATTGTGGTACAATGGTGTTGAAACATATGACATATCAATCAAGAAGAATTTCATTTTGCGTGCTAATTTAATGTGGACAATTAATGATTTTCCTGCGTATGGAATGTTGTCTGGGTGGATGACTGCTGGTAAGCTAGCTTGTTCTTACTGCATGGAAAATAGTAAAGCGTTCACTTTGAAATATGGCCGAAAGCAATCATGGTTTGATTGTCATCGTCAATTCTTGCCTCCTGATCATGAGTTTAGAAGATGAAAAATGCATTCAAAAGGAATAAATTCGAATTGTGATTTCCCACCTCTTGATACTTTCAGGTGAGGAAATTTGGGAGAGGTCCAGAACTTCAGTAAAGTTACTGATGTTCCACCTTATAGATTCCCCGAATACGGTGTTACTCATAATTGGACGAAACAGAGTATATTTTGGAGTTGCCGTATTGGAAGGATAATCTTCTCGTCACAAACCTTGATGTCATGCATATTGAGAAGAACTATTTTGACAATTTGTTCAACACAGTTGATGATGTTAAAGGTAAGACAAAGGATAATGCGAAGGCTAGAAATGGACTTACAAGGAATATTGCAAGCGGTCTGAATTATACTTGCAGACAGCAAACAATGGTAAGGTGTTCAAGCCCAAAGCAAGTTACACATTCACTTTGGAGGAAAGACGACAGATTTGTGATTGGGTAACGAAGTTGAAGATGCCTGAGGTTATGCGTCGAAATTTTGGGGGAAAAAGTTGATATGAAGGTAGGGAAGTTGAGCCATTTGAAAAGTCATGATTGTCATGTTTTCATGGAGACCTTAGTGCCTATTGCATTTTCTGTTTGCCTGAACGAATCTGGAACCCATCACAGAGATTAGTTTGTTTTTCAAAGACTTGTGTTCTTCCACATTAAGAGGAAGAAAAACCTACAACGGATGGATCAAAACATTCGTGTAACTTCTACTAAGATGAAAAGATAATTTCCATGTGGGTTTTTTGATGTGATGGAACACCTTTCAAATCCACCATGTACACGAGCAGACTTGGAGGGCCTGTCAATGCAGATGGATGTATCCCTTTGAGAGGTAATATTTTAGGTTGATGTAATTTTCTGTTTTTAATTTAAACAAATTTTCTTCGCTAACCTTGAATTATGTAGGACAATTGGTCAAATGCAAACAATTTGTTAAGCAGAGGAATATGATTGAAGGATCTATATGCGAAGCTTATTTGCGAAGAAACTGGCCCATTTTTTGTTCTTATTATTTTGAGAGTAATGTGGCATGTGCTAGGAATAGGCCCAACAGGCACACGGTCGACTTAGAGAATGTATCCATTATATCCGCCTATGTCCATATTCAATCAACCAGGTCGATGTTCTAGGATGTTACAAAAGAGAAGTTTTGAGTGATATGGAGTACAAAGTCAGCTACACTTCACGTGTTGCTAATTGTCCTGAAGTTGTACCATATCTCAAGTAAGTATTGATTTAGTAGTTATTAAAATCTAAAAATTTACTGTGATACATCTCATGCAACTACTAAAATATTTGATGTGTCACAGTCACTTTGTGGGTCAATTTGGCCATGATGCTGATAATATACGAGATTTGATACGTGGTTCAAAACATTTTGTAAGGTTTCTCCTTAAAATATTCTAAACACTATGTAGGTAAACAATGTTTGGAAGTTATGCTAACTTATGCAATTTATTTAACGATTTGTAGGTAAATGAATCCAAATAATGGTTGAAATCAATTTTTGAAGATGTATCTTGGGGACCTTGGGTTGAGGTCACAACCAGGTCTAAGTACGTTGTGAATGGTATAAGTTTCATACAGAGGGATTGCTCTTAAAAATAAAAATATCAACAACAAGTGGTGTGGTTCAAGGTGTTGATGGCAAACCAAGATGGAGATATTGATTATTATGGTGTGCTCAGAGAAAAAATAGAACTAGAATATACAAGTTGGCCAAATAAGAAATTGATACTCTTTAGATGCAAGTGGTTTGACCCACATCCAACAAGAGGTACAAGAGTACACAATCAATACAACATAATGAGGTTAATCATATGAGGGAGTATGATCGCTATGATCCTTTCATAATTGCACATAATGTTAGGCAAGTGTATTATGCTCCTTATCCATTGCGGCGGAATAAGGCTGATTGGTGGGTTGTAATAAAAACTAAGCCTGTGGGTAGGGTAAAGTCAAGAAATGTGTTTGATGTTTGCATATCAAAACGATATCTCCAGTGTCACCAAATAGTGGATTGAAGTTTTAGAAAAATGATTTGACATCCTGAACACATATTGGAAGGAAGTTGATATGGATTGAAGTAAGAATTATAGAAAACGAGGAAGAAAGAATCAACTGATGAAGCTCAAACTAGTGAGGAAGAAGAATTCTCGGACGAGGAACTATAACGCGATCAGCTTTAAAAAAGTTGGTTTCTTTAATAATCCATGTATTATAGCTAGTTTCTTTATATGTTTCAATCTAACTTTGTATTATTGTCATGCAGATGTCAGCAAAGGGTCGAGGGTAACAGTGATCCTACTGGTTCTCGGGGTAAAAGAAAAGCCTAGGAAAACAAAAGAGGAGGGTAGAAAGTACTACTCAATCCGTTCCTGCCTCATCACAGATGCTTGTGCCTATGCCTGTGCGCTGCGCCTCACCCCAGGGCTATTCTGAGCTGCCAGGCGATGTCCAGCCCTACACCTTCGTGCAGACTCCAGGTCTTTCTTCACAGGGCCATAGGACTGTACGACCTACATACAGTCCACCTGTCTCACATCCACATAGATCGCATCCATCAGCAGCTCATGGATCGCATTGATCCATGTCACATCCACATGGATCACAGCCATCCGTGTCACAGCCACTCGGGTCACAGCTATCTGGTCTTCATCCATCTGCGGCCCATACAGTTGTGTCGCACTCATAGGGGCTCGCAGTCCCAGGGCTCCAGCCATCTTCATCTGGGACTCCAATCTATTGCAGGCCTTCGCCTGCGAGATACCAGCTCTGACCCCTCTACACCTTCCACACATGCCTCCGATGTACATGCTTCGGACAATGATGCTGCTAATGACAAGGAGGTGCATTATTATATGAATATATGGCAGGATCATCATAGTCCCTGAGGGTGACGGGTAAGAGTTATTTGTTTATTTTAACTTTTTTTGTTTAGTACAGTTTTACTAAGATATTAATGTTGTTTTTTTTAATAAAATTGCAGGTTCATCCCTAGTTATGTTACTACAAGGATCATCACCAAAGCCACCAGAAAGCTTTATTGATGGTCCTTATACGACTTGGAGTGAATTCCCATTCGCTCTCAAGGAGGCAATCTTCAATCAATTTAAGGTATAAATATTCTTTTAAGCAGTATAATCATTTATTAGCTTTTAGCTAATATTATATTATAAGCAGTAATGCACTTAACTTTTGATAATTATTAGCTAATAAAAGCTAAGTATAATATATCGAATTTAGCTTTTATGATATTTCCATCTAAATATGATATTTCCATATAATGTGTGACTTTTGAAATACAGAGCAAGTGGTATGGGAACACCGCTATAGCGCGGAAGTGGCTGCAAATTCCATCTCAAAGCTCGAAAGCGTTGTTCCCATTGTTTTTCCAAAGCTAGGCAGTTGAACCAGAAGCCTGGCTGGATGCTTCAGGATTTATAGGATGATTTGCAAAGGCAATGGCTTGCAGCAGAGTTCTTAGAGAAGAGCAAAAAGGAAAGAAGCCGGGCATCTGAGAAGGAGGATCCTTGCACACTGGAGGTGCGGTCAGCCTAGGGACGAAAAACGAAGAATGGTACGTAATTGCTTAATTTATTTTAATTTTCTTAGTAATGTATTCTGTTTTTAACTAAAATTATGAGTTTTCAGGAAAAAAAGTTGGGGCATCCGATGAACCAGAGATGAGCTCTTCAACGAGACTCATATTGTGAAGAAGAAGAAAGAGACGGACCAAGAAAGGTGGGTCGAGGGCCGAGCCTCGACTGTACATGTAAGTTTCACTTTTCATTAAGAATTTTGATTTACTTTTATATAAATTTGGAAATAGTAATTCACATATTATTTTTCTTATAGGGTCGCTTCACAGCTGAAGTGGAGCAATTCATACGCAGTCAGCCACCTAATGAGTCCGGCGCGCCAATCCAACTATCGGACGAGGATGCTGAGAGAATGTGGACGGAGGCTGCTGGCGGTCCAAAAGGGGGGAAGGTATACGGGCTTCCTAATAAGAAATTCCATCGCTAGTGTGGAATGCAAGGAATAGGACTTCCTCCCAAGCCGAGCAACTTGATGGGGAGAGCCTCTCCTCTATGCGGGAGACTGTGCAAAGCTCACATCCGAGCTAGAAGCCGCCAAGGAGAGAGAAAGGCTTAGAGATATGCAGTACTCTGGCATGCAAGCTCAGTGCAAGGGCATGCAAGAGCAGATCAAAACTCTCCTAGCTTCTGGCAATTTTCCAATTTCCCCGGTCTCGTGAGTCATCGCCAGAGGCTCGCCTTCCCCATGTTCATTCCTCCCGTCCTCCCCGTGGTCATTCTTCCCATCATCGACAAATAGCCCATTCTAGATACCGTCATGGTGAAGAAAGTTCATCAGACGGTGATGATAATGATGTAGAGAACAATCTTTGAACTTATAGTTTTATGCTAGACAAATTACAATTGGTTTTCGAATGGTCTTTGTAATAACATTTAACTTATTAGTTTGCTATTAGCTTAAAGTATAAAGTTCTATTGAACTTTATACTTTGTTCGTTATAATTGTTGTTGTTGTTGTTGTTGTTGTTGCTTGTTGTTGTTGTTGCTGTTGTTGGCATATTTGCCTATTTAGGAATTTTGTAAGCTGGCAGGTGGTGTAGCTGCCAAAAGAGGCAGTTCCTGCTAGCAATATACCAAGAAAAGCGACCAACTTTGGTCGCTATTTGGTCGCTTTCTATTAAAAAAAACAATTTTCTGTGAAATAGCGACCAAGGTTGGTCGCTATTTAACCCATATTTCCAAAAAAGCGACCAAGATTGGTCGCTATTTACCAGAAAATTAACAATTTCTGGAAATATGGCGACCAGGGTTGGTCGCTTATTAATAAATAAAAAAATTAATTCATGTATTTAGCGACCAAACTTAAAAAAAATAATTAAAAAATTTATAGTATAGCGACCAACTTTGGTCGCAATTTTCCAGATTTTAAAATATAATATTTCGTATGCAGACCAAAGTTGTTCGCTACTTTATAGTTAATAATAAATAAATAAAAATGAAATTTACACAAATGAGACCAACTTTGGTCGCAAAATTTATAATATTAAAAATATAGCGACCAAAGTTGGTCGCAAGTGTCTCTACCCGGAATATTTGCGTCCTTTGAACTTTAGAGAACAAAGTTTGTCGCTAATTAGCGACCAACTTTGGTCCCTAAGGTAAAGGGACCAGCTTAATATCGACCAGGCACGTTTGGTCGCTTTTTGGCCAATAAGCGACCAACACTGGTCGCTTTTTGTGGTCGTTTTTTTCCGGATTTCTAGTAGTGATACCTGAAAGAACAATTTAGGAAATTTAGCAAAAGCTATATAGAAGAATTTATTAAACTAGGGAGAGAACTTGGTAGGAGGGTTTTTCACAACTCATTTAACTCTTGAATCTCTCTACAAGAAAAAACAAGTAGTAGCACCCCTATTTATGATACTACAAAACCAAAAACCTATTCCAATATAAAATTGGTAAAAAAAACCTAACTAGACATGAATTAAATAAACTACCAAATATCAAATCCTAAGCAACTTAGGAATACTAATTAATCTTGGTTTAGTTTCCAACAGCCTCCCTTAAACCAAGATCTTCATATTTGATCATGCCCAACATCTTCTTCAACTTGATGAATAACTCCAATTTTAGTGGCTTTGTGAAAACATCAGCAACTTGCTCTCCAGTCTTGCAATACTCAATAACTACCTCTTTGTCTTGAACCAAGTCACGAATATAGTGAAATTTGATATCAATGTGTTTGCTACGCTCATGAAAAACTGGATTCTTCGTTAACTCAATTGCAGACTTGCTATCACGAAAAATTGTTGTAGGACTATCTTGCTTGTGTTGAAGAAATCCAAGCATTCTTCTTAACCACAATGCTTGTATAGCACTACTTGTTGCAGCCATGTACTCCGCTTCAGCTGTTGATAAAGCAACAACTTGTTGCTTTTTGGAAGACCAAGAAAATACACCAGAACCCAAATAAAATGCATAGCCAGAAGTACTTTTTCTTTGTATTGTATCACCAGCCCAATCACTATCTGTAAATCCCACAAGACTACTATCATTAGTCTTTGAATAAAATATACCATCAGTTTGCATACCTTGAATATATCTCAAAATTCTCTTTGCTGCTTGCAAGTGGGATTACCGTGGAGTCTCCAAAAATCTGCTAATTAATCCAACTGCATAAGTAATATCAAGCCTTGTAGAAGTCAAGTATTTAGACTCCCTACCAATTTTCTAAAATATGTTGCATCTTCAAAGTCGCGAGTATCATCTTTAGTTAACTTCAATTTATCTTGAATATTTCTCATATGTGATTTGTCTTTACTCATGGTAAATCCCTTCAAAATATCATCAGTATAATTTTCCTTTACTTTGAAATCATCTACTCCTCCAGTTGCCTTGTAGTTGGACTTGTACACTTATTCAACTCATTGAACATTCTATAGGTTGTAGAGTAATGCCACCAATAGATATATCATCTTGCTCCTTGAAACATGTAATCTCGAACAATGACACAAAATTTATTTCAACTTTAATATCTATAATCATGTGTTGTAATTGTGGATCCCAAGCTATTTTTACCTCAATCTTGTGCAGATCATCAGAGACTTTCTCTTGATCAACCATCTTGCTTTTTTCGTTAATAGGTTCATCTTCAATACTATCAAATAACTTTTCAGGCGAAACACCAACCTCTTTTGGACGAACGTCCCTTGCAACCAAATCTTCCTTTTTAACAACCGGAGAAATTTTTGGCAGATCAATTTGAACATTAGTTGACTTCTCTTCGCTTTCAATGGAATCTTTATCACAACATAAATTACATGTACCTTCTCTTCTTTTCTCCCCCGTTTCTGAATTTTGGCCTTCTTGATTTATTTTCGTCATCTTTGATGTGTCATCTTTTTCGTTTGGTTGATAATCCTTTACTTGTGACGCCTCCTCTAACGTCTCATCTTTTTGTTGATTCAGTGATCTCTCATATGTCACCAATTCACCTTCTAAATCATCAAGTCTGAGAGTGCTAAGATCTTTGGTAGCTTCAAGAATAACTTTTTTGTTGTTAAACTTTAAGTTGAGAGACTGCAATATTTTCTCAACGATTTTAATTTCTTCCAATACTTCTCCTTTTGGACCTTAGACCATTGACTATTTCTTCAATTCTTGTAAAATATTCTTTCATAGACTTTGTTGGTCTCATACGAGCCAACTCAAATTGACTCCTAAACTCTTGTAGTTTCTCCTTCTTTATGTCAGCAACTTTTCGATATGACTTCACCAAGATTGTCCAAGCCTCCTTTGATGACTCTGCATGTAAATATTTACTAGATACATACAATTCGACCTTGATGGCGAGATAGTAGCGTGCCTTATAATCTAAATGTCTCTTCTTCTCCAATTGCATAGCTGCATCACCTGTCAATGTTGTGCCTTCTAGGGGTTCCTCAAATCCTTCATCAATGATGGACCATACTCCAATAGCCTTAAAAAAATTCTTCATCTGTTGATACCAAGTTTCAAAATTACTTTTGCCATCAAACACAAAAACGAGACAATTAGGTAATAGAGTATCAATATTTTTTTTTGGATCTCCCACCTACTCTGACAGGATCTCTGTCACGACCCATTTCCGAGAATAGGTCGTGATGGCGCCCAATACCATTGCCGGGCAAGCCAACGCGGAAGATGCTAATTAAACTTTCATTTACCTTTACCCCGAAATAGTTGGAATAATTCTTTAAGTCAAAATAAAATCAGAAATGATTAATAAAGTCATAATAATCATACAACCCCAAAAATATTACCGTCTACTAATGTGTGTGCCAAGACCTGGTGTCACAAGCTGTGGGCAACTAGTAGAATATACAAAAGGATCATACTATCCTACTGTCCGAAATTAATAGACAGCAAAATACATAAGGAAGACTTCTTCAGGCTGCTGAACGGCATGGAAGGAAAAGCAGCTCACCGTAGAAGCCTCGGGTCCGCTCAGGGATACGCACCAGACTGATAGCCAGATACACCTGCCTCAGATCCTGTACAATTAAGTACAGAAGTGTAGTATGAGTACATAACAATATGTACCCAGTAAGTATCCCGTCTAATCTCGAAGAAGTAGAGACGAGAGGTCGACTTGACACTTACTAGGGTCAAAAATATAACAAGGTATTTATGCTAAGCACGGAAGTCAAAATTTATCAACAGCTTGTAGCAAGAGGTAATAATTCATGTTCTGAACATTTTAGCAGTTAACCAGTGACATTTCAAGTAATGAACAGGATAAATCACGAATAAGACTTCACATAGATATTATGTGCACATTATGCCGAGGTCGACGGCCCGATCCAACAGAAAAATAAAATGTGCACTGCCAGAGGGTCGAATGGCGTGAACCATAGATGCATCTAATCATACCGAGGCGATCGGCCCGATCCAAAAATATCTAGAAATATCAAGATCACACATGAAGGCGCATTTATATTCAACAGACTCATGCAAGGGCTTACCAAGTATTTATGATCATTTTTATTCCTTTCCAAGTTGTCTAGCATCTCCTAAGTGATTGCATTAACAAGAAAGCATCGAGATATTCACAATTATAGCTTGATGTGGGTACTAAACTACCCAGATAATTAACATAATAGTAGCTATGCACGGACTCTCGTCACCTAGTGCGCCCCTGCATTTAGTGGCAAATTGCTCAATTATTACACCTATGGGGACAATTCCCTCTTACAAGGTTAGAAAGGAGACTCACCTCGCTCCAAGTGCACTTCCAATACCAAGATCGAGCCCAAATCCTCAATTCGGAGCCGAACGATCCCAAACTAGTTAAATGAAGTAAGAACTAGTCAATATAGACTCACAAGATCGAATTCTAGCTAATTAAGAAATTTCCCAACCCTTAACACAAGTCTCCTAAAATCCGATCCCGGGCCCACGTGCCCGGATTCTGAGATTTTTCAAAGGAAGTTGTTCTCTACATCCTAAGGATCAACAATATGTGATTTCTAATTTATTCCATAACAAATTTCGTGGTTAAATATAACTTTTTATTAAAACCCTAGGTTTTTGCTCTAACCCCATGATTTCAACTTAATACTAGTGTTTAATCTACCTAAGACATAAGTAATAAACTAGAAATGGGTAGGACTAACTTACCTCAAGATGCTTGGTGAAGGATTTCTCTCAAGAGCTCTAAAATCGCCAACGGAGGGGTGAAAAGTGTCAAAAATTGGTTTGGAACCCGTATTAAATGAACCTCACTGCTTCAGCGACTTCCGCATCTGCGGTCAGGGGACCGCATTTGCGAGAAATAAACCGCATCTGCAAAATGGGGCGAAGGAGCTGGGACCGCTTCTGCGGTCGCGAGGCCGCTTCTGCGGCTTGGGAGCCGCTTCTGCGGTTCCTGGCCTGGCTGCCCTGGGCCGCTTCTATGATGAAGGTAACACTTCTGCGGTCTCGCACCTGCGGTCCACCAACCGCAGGTGCGGTTATGACAGAAGCAGCAAACTTCAGCTCTTCTCAAAAAAATTCACTTCACTCGAGACTCGTCCGATTGACGCTCGGGGCTCCCGGGCCCCGTCCGAACATACCGACAAGTCTGAAATCACGAGACGGACCTACTCGAACCTTCGGAACACCAGAAACAACGCTAAATCTAGGAATCACCCCCTAAAACCAAATGAATCAAACTTATGAACTTCAAGTTCTAAATTTTCCTCCAATGGGCCAAAACGCCCTTAAACTACTCGGATTGACACTAAATTTTGCGGGTAGGTCTTAAATGATATTCCGGACTTGTACCGGGCTTCGAAACCAACATACGAGCCCGATACCCATAAAATCAATCATTAGCTATTTTTTAAATCCTTAATATTTCAGATTAACAATTTCTAATAAAAATTCATTACTCGGGCTAGGGACCTTGGAATTCGATTTCGGGCATACGGCCAGGTCCCATATTTTCCCGCGGACCCTTCGGAACTGTCAAAATACGAATCCGGGCCCGTTTGCCCAAAATGTTGACCAAAGTCAAACTTAGCCTTTTAAGGAAATCCTAAAGGGTCAAATGTGCATATTTTAATCCAAACTCTTCTAAATCCCGAACCAACCATCCCCGCAGGTTGTAAATTAGTTAAAGCGAGCACGAAGGTTTTATTTGAGGAACGGGATTCTAAAAAGGCAAACGACTGGTCGGGTCGTTACATCCTCCACCTCTTAAACAAACGTTCGTCCTCGAACGGACATAGAAAGGTACCTGAAGTGCTGAATAGATGAGGGTATCTGCTCCGCATGTCCTCCTCGGACTCCCAGGTCGCCTCCTCGACTGGTTGGCCCCTCTACTGGACCCTTGCTGCAGAAACCCTCTTGGACCTCAACTGGCGATCCTGCCTATCAATGATGGCAACTGGCTCCTCATCATAACTCAAACTCTCATCAAGCTGAATAGTACTGAAGTCTAACACATGGGATAGGTCGGGATGATACTTCCGAAGCATCGATACATGAAAAATCGGATGAACTCCCGATAAGCTGGGGGTAAGGCAAGCTCATAGGCAACCTCCCCAACTCGTCTCAACATCTCAAAGGGGCCAATAAACCTTGGGCTCAACTTGACCTTCTTCCCGAATCTCATAATACCCTTCATTGGCGAGACTTTCAAGAGAACCTTCTCGCTAACCATGAATGATACATCACGCGCCTTCTGATCCGCGTAACTCTTCTGTCTGGACTGGGCTGTGCGAAGCGTCTCCTGAATTAACTTTACCTTGTCCAAGGAATCTTGCACCAAATCTGTACCGTATAACTTAGCCTCACTCGGCCCAAACCACCCGATAGGATAACGACACCGGCGACCATATAAAACCTCGTATGGAGCCATCTCTATGCTGGACTGATAGTTGTTGTTGTATGCAAACTCCGCCAGGGGCAAGAACTGGTCCCACTGCCCTCCAAAGTCAATCACATAATCTCTAAGCATATCTTCCAGAATCTGAATTGTTCGCTCGGACTGCCCGTCGGTCTAAGGATGGAATGATGTGCTAAGATCTACACTGGTCCCCAACTCACTCTGAACGGCTCTCCAGAAATGGGAAGTGAACTGAGGGCCTCTGTCTGATATAATGGAAACAGGCACACCATGCAACCGGACTATCTCCCGAATATAAACCTGAGCATACCCCTCTGTTGTATAAGTAGTCGCCACTGGAATAAAGTGGGCTGACTTGGTCAACCTATCAACGATGACCCATACTGAATCAAACTTCCGCAAGGTCCGCGGCAACCCAACTACGAAATCCATGGTAATGCGCTCCCACTTCCACTCTGGTATAGGCATCTGCTGAAGTAGGCCACCAGGCCTCTGATGTTCATACTTGACCTGGTGGCAATTCAAACACCTAGCCACATACTCCACTATGTCTTTCTTCATCCTCCGCCACCAATAATGCTGCCTCAAGTCACGATACATCTTTGTATCCCCCGGGTGGATGGAATACCGCGAACTGTGTGCCTCCTCTAGTATCCTCTCCCTCAGACCATCAACATTAGGAACACATAGACAACCCTGGAGCCGCAAGACACCATCCTCGCCAATAGAGACCTCCTTGGCACCTCCTTGAAGCACCGTCTCTCCGAGGACCGCCAGATGTCGATCATCGAACTGTCGAGCCTTTATCTCCCCCAATAATGAAGATTGAGCAACCATACATGCAAGAACCCGGCTGGGCTCCGAAATGTCCAACCTCACTAGTCTGTTAGCCAAGGACTGAATGTCCCAAGCTAGTGGCCTCTCCTCTGCTGGAATGAATGCCAAGCTGCCCATACTCTCTGCCTTCCTTCTTAAGGCATCCGCGACCACGTTTGCCTTGCCCGGATGATAAAGAATGGTGATGTCATAATCCTTCAGTAACTCAAGCCACCTGCGCTGCCTCAAATTAAGATCCCTCTGCTTAAACAA
This sequence comes from Nicotiana attenuata, assembly GCF_001879085.1. Classification (NCBI taxonomy): domain Eukaryota; kingdom Viridiplantae; phylum Streptophyta; class Magnoliopsida; order Solanales; family Solanaceae; genus Nicotiana; species Nicotiana attenuata. Next base: position 2,326 of record NW_017671706.1, on the reverse strand, counting down.
ATGTTGTAAGCTACCGTGATCAGTATAAACCTCGCATGAAGCCCCGTACAGGTAGTGCCTCCATATCTTAAGGGCATGAACAATCGCCGCCAACTCCAGATCATGCACAGGATAATTTTTCTCATGAATCTTTAGCTGACGGGAGGCATATGCAATAACTTGCCCCTCCTGCATCAATACAAAACCCAAGCCAACGCGCGAAGCGTCACAATACACTGTATACATCCCTGAACCGGAAGGTAGCACAAGAACTGGTGTTGTAGTCAAGGCTGTCTTGAGCTTCTGGAAGCTCGCCTCGCAATCATCAGACCAATGGAAAGGAGCACCCTTCTGGGTCAATCTAGTCAGAGGTGATGCAATAGATGAAAAACCCTGCACGAATCGCCTGTAATAACCTACTAACCCCAGGAAACTCCTGATCTCGGTCACTGAAGTAGGGCGTGGCCAACTCTGAACTACCTCAATCTTCTTGGGATCTTCCTTAATACCCTCTCCTGACATAATATGTCCCAAGAATGCCACTGACTCTAACCAAAACTCACACTTGGAGAACTTAGCATATAGTTTCTGCTCTCGCAAGGTCTGGAGTACTACTCTCATATGCTGCTCGTGCTCCCTCAGGCTACGTGAGTATATCAAGATGTCGTCAATGAAGACGATGACGAAGGAATCAATATAAGGCCTGAACACCCTGTTCATCAAATCCATAAATGCTGCTGGGGCATTGGTCAAGCCAAAGGACATCACCAAAAACTCATAATGGCCATATCTAGTCCGGAATGCAGTCTTCGGAACATCCGAGTCCCGAATCTTCAACTGATGGTACCCTAACCTCAAATCTATCTTAGAAAACACCCTCGCACCCTACAACTGGTCGAACAAGTCATCGATACGAGGAAAGGGATACTTGTTCTTGATGGTGACTTTGTTCAACTGGCGGTAATCAATGCACATCCGCATAGTCCCATCCTTCTTCTTCACAAATAACACCGGTGCACCCCAAGGCGATACACTGGGTCTAATAAAACCTTTTGCTAACAACTCCTCAAGCTTCTCCTTCAACTCCTTCAATTCCTTAGAAGCCATACGGTACGGTGGGATGGATATAGGCTGGGTACCTGGAGCCAAATCAATACAGAAATCGATATCACGATCCGGTGGCATGCCAGGAAGATCATAAGGGAACACATCGGCGAACTCTCGAACTACTGGAACTGAATCAATCGTCGAAGACTCTGCGGTGGTGTCTCGAACATAAGCTAGGTAACCAAACATCCCTTCTCGACCATATGCCGAGCCTTCAAGAAAGAAATAACCCGACTAGGGGTATCAACTGTGGAACCCTTCCACTCCAACCTCGGCAACCCTGGCATCACTAGCGAAACAGTCTTGGCATGGCAATCTAGAACGGCGTGATATGGAGATAACTAATCCATGCCCAGGATGACCTCAAAGTCGATCATGTCTAGCAACAGGAGATCTGCTCTAGTCTCAAAACCACCGAATGAAACCACACAGGACCGGTAGATCCGATTTATAACCACGGAATCGCCTACAGGAGTGGACACATGAACAGGAGTGCCCAAAGGTGTAGGAGGAATAACCAGGAAACGAGCAAACAGAGATGATACATATGAATAGGTGGACCCTGGATCAAATAATACCGAAGCATCTCTACCGCAGACGGAAATAATACCTGTGATGACGGCATCTGAGGCTAATGCATCTGGCCTGGCTGGAAGAGCATAGAATCTGGCTGGAGCGCCGGCTGGTTGGCCTCCGCCTGGCTGAGCAGTAGCTGGCTGACCTCTTCCTGTCTGGCCTCCACCTCTAGGACGGCCCCTACCGGTCTGCCCTCCACCTCTAGGTGGCGGGGCAGTCGGTGCTGAAATCATAGGCTGCTGACCCTGTTGTACTGCCTTGCCCCTAAGTCTGGGGCAGTATCTCCTCATATGACCAAGGTCCCCGCACTCGAAACAACCCTGCAGTGCGACGACCTGCTGCCTTGATGGCTGACCCTGATGGCCTGTAGGTCCACTGGAAGAAGCCTGAATAGCCGGTGGACGGTGTGAACTCTCCGGTATAGCGCTGAAGTAAGAACCAAAAGAACCCTAAGGACCTGAATACCCACCGGAGGAACCCTAAATAGCTAGTGGGCGATAAGAACTCTCTGGCATGGCGCTGAAATAGGGGCGCGCTGGAGCACCCCCGAGTAGGTGGTGGTGCTGAATGTGGGGGCCTGCTGGGCTGTCCTCTCCCAAACTAACCTCTGCCCCTAGTCGGGGCACCTCTGAACTCTCCGGAGAACCTAGCCCTCTTATCCTGC
>NW_017671705.1:252322-260563 GCF_001879085.1 Nicotiana attenuata | reverse complement strand
AGCCTGAACTCGTCTAACTCATTCAACTGCATAAGTCTTTTCTCACCTGCGGTTTCAAGGTCCATGTTCATCTTCTTAATGGCCCAGTATGCTTTGTGTTCAGGCTCAACGGGCAGGTGGCAGGCCTTTCCATAAACCAGCTTGCAAGGGGACGCTCCAATTGGCATTTTATATGCAGTCCTATACGCCCATAGGGCATCATCCAACTTTGCAGCCCAATCCTTCCTATTCACACTCACCGTCTTCTCTAATATTTGCTTGATTTCTCTGTTTGACACCTCAGCTTGCCCACTTGTCTGCGGATGATATGCTGTAGCAACTCTGTGGCGAACTCCATATTTAGCAAGAAGGTTATTCAACAATCGACTGCAAAAATGAGTCCCTTCATCACTGATTAAGGCCCGTGGAGTCCCAAATCTCGAAAATATGTTCTTTTTCACAAAAGCAGCTACCACCATGGCATCATTGGTTGGCAAAGCAATTGCCTCCACCCATTTTGACACATACTCAACGGCTATCAAAATGTACTTGTTTCCTCTGGACGGTGGAAATGGCCCCATAAAATCTATCCCCCACACATCAAAAAGCTCAACTTCTAGAATATTATTTAAAGGCATCTCATGCTTCCTTGTGATTGTTCCCGTTCTCTGACATTGGTCACACTTCTTAACGAATGCATGGGCATCCTTGAATAAGGTTGGCCAAAAGAGACCGGATTGTAACACCTTTGCAGCTGTTCTATCTCCTCCATGATGGCCTCCATAAGGTGATACGTGACAATCATACAACACTAATTCCACCTCATTTTCAGGAATGCATAACCTCATCAACTGATCAGCACATTGCTTGAACAAATAGGGCTCATCCCAGTAATAGAAGTTCACATCATGTAAGAACCGCTTTCTAGCTTCAGATTGGATTTCGGGAGGGAGTACTCCACTCACAAGATAATTCACATAGTCTGCATACTATGGGGGAGGGTCTTGGGTTATAGCAAAAAGTTGCTCATCAGGAAACACCTCTTTAATTTGGCCACCCTCCTCCACGTGATCGTGATTTTCCAGCCTTGATAGATGGTCAGCTACTTGGTTTTCTGTCCCCTTTCGATCTCGTATTTCTACATCAAATTCCTGCAGCAACAAAACCCAGCGCATCAAACGAGCTTTGTATTCCTTTTTTGTAAACAAATACCTGATTGCTGCATGATCCGTATGGACTATGACTTTCGTTCCCACCAAGTGTGCCCAGAATTTCTCAAAGGCCCACACAACGGCTAACAACTCCTTCTCAGTGGTGGTGTAATTCAACTATGCATCATCAAGAGTCTTACTCGCATAGTAGATGGAATTAAACATCTTGTCTTTCCTCTGGCCTAGCACTGCCCCAATAGCAAGGTCACTCGCATCACACATAAGTTCAAATGGTAGAGACCAATCAGGTGCCACAATAATGGGGGCGGTCACCAACTTCTTTTTAAGTTCCTCAAATGCGTTGAGGCAAGCATCATCAAAATTGAAAGTGACATCTTTTTCAAGCAGCCTGCACAAAGGAGTAGCAATTTTTGAAAAATCTTTAATAAAGCGCCGATAGAAACCCGCGTGTCCCAATAAACTCCGGACACCCTTCAATGAGATAGGTGGAGGTAATTTTGCAACCGCCTCCACTTTCACTTTATCAACTTCAATGCCGCTCCTAGATATTCTGTGACCAAGCACGATGCCTTCTTGTACCATAAAATGGCACTTTTTCCAATTTAATACCAGATTTGTTTCTTCACAACGGGCCAGCACCTTGCTTAAATTCCTCAAGCAATCATCATAAGAAGACCCAAAAACTGAAAAATCATCCATAAACACTTCCACGAATTTTTCCACCATGTCGGTGAAAATAGCCATCATGCATCTCTGGAATGTGGCTGCTGCATTACAAAGACCAAATGGCATTCGCTTGAAGGCAAAAGTGCCATCAGGGAAAGTAAAAGTAGTCTTCTCCTGATCCTCTGGGCATATGACAATCTGATTGTATCCTGAATAACCATCAAGGAAGCAGTAATATTCATGCCCGGCTAACCTGTCTAGCATTTGATCGATGAATGGGAGTGGGAAGTGATCCTTGCGAGTCGCCTTATTAAGCCTTCTATAATCAATGCAAACTCTCATCCCGTAACAGTGCGAGTGGGGATTAGCTCATTCTTCTCGTTCTCAACTACAGTCATTCCTCCCTTTTTGGGCACACATTGAACTGGGCTTACCCAGTTGCTATCAGAAATAGGAAAAATGATACCTGCATCGAGCAACTTGATTACTTCCTTTTTCACCACCTCTTTCATAATGGGATTTAATCTCCTTTGCTGCTCTACACTGGGGCGGTGTCCGTCCTCTAGAAAGATTTTATGCATGCAAAACGATGGACTAATACCCTTGATGTCAGTTATAGTCCACTCAATGGCCCTTTTATGCTCGCGGAGGACCCTGAGCAATTTTTCTTCTTGAGTGCTGGTCAAGCTGGATGAAATAATCACGGGCAGTGTCTCTGAGTTCCCCAAATAAGCATATCGCAGATGCGCTGGAAGTGGCTTGAGTTCTAGCTTCGGAGCTTCTTCAATAGATGGCCTGGGGAGGGTCAGAGTGACAGGTCTGTCCAATTTTTCAAATTTTCTAACCCCATGTACATAACAGCAGGACATATCCAGCACTTGCTCAATTTCTCCCATCCTTTCCTCATCACCATTTTCTACGTCCCTAATCAATACACGTTTAACAGGATCTGCAGGGCTCATATAAGGTACTAACGATGTGGCATCACCTTCTACCACAGAGATCATGGACAATTCTTCATAGTAGGCTGGTAACTTGAGTGCTCTATAAACGTTGAAGACCTCCACTCGATCACCCACTCTCATCGTCATCTTTCCTTCACAACGTCAACAATAGCTCGGCCCGTGGCTAAGAATGGACGCCCCAAAATAAATGGGACTTCCTAATCAGGCTCGTAATCCAGGATGATGAAATCAGCTGGGAATATAAAAGACCCCACTTGCACTAGCACATCTTCAATGACTCCCTCAGGATGAGCAAGGGAGCCGTCAGCTAACTGTAAGATAACTGTTGTTGGGCGTGGTTCACCCAACCCCAACTGTCTGAATATAGATAGCGGCATCAAATTGATGCTTGCTCCAAGGTCACATAGAGCTCGCCCAAAAACATGTTTACCAATCGTGATTTGGATAGTGAAACTACCTGGATCCTTCAATTTTTAAGGTAACTTACCTTGAATTCTGGAACTACACTCCTCGGTGAGTGCCACAGTATCGAACTCGGTCAGCCTCCTTTTATTCACCACAATGTCCTTGATGTACTTTGCATATTTGGGTACTTCTTGTAAGATGTCAACCAATGGAATATTAATTTTTACCTGCTTCAAGATATAAAGAAACTTTTTATATGTGGCATTATCTCGTAATTTCTGCAGTCTTTGAGGGAATGGAGGTGGTGGCCTTGCAACCAATTGTGGGGATTGCTCAGCCACCGCCTCTCCAGCTGGCTTCTCTGTCTCCTTGGCTGGCTCTGATGTTGATTCTGCAATGGCTGGCCTCTCATTAAAAGTCACATGTTTCCTCTTTTTAGACTGAACTTCTTCTAGTTATCTCCCATTCCTCAACGACACCACATTAGGGCCGCCCTAGGATTTGCTTCAGTGTCACTTGGAAGAGCTCCAGCTGGTCTGGTGTTTTGAGCACTAGCAAGTTGTCCCATTTGACGCTCCAAATTTCTTACTGTTGTGGCGGGGCTTGTTGTTCAGCATCACTTTCTGAGAGAGAGCTTGCTGTTCAGCCATCACCTTCTGAGAGATAGCTTGCTGTTCAGCTATCACTTTCTTTAACATGTCTTCAAGGTGACTTGTAGGACTCGCTTGTTGTTCAACCTGAGGTGGTCTATATTGCTGTTGAGGTGCTTGAGGCCTGTATTGATTCTGAGTGCCCTGGTTTCCACCCCAAGAGAAGTTTGGGTGGTTCCTCCAGTTGGAATTGTAAGTGTTCCCATATTGGTTTGTTTGGCCCCTATTTGAATTACCCACAAAGCAGACAAACTCTAGGTTTGCAGGGCATATGTCGCTCGTGTGCCCCTCTCCACATATTTCACAAAAAGCTTGAACCTGTTGTACCGGTTGTATTTGTTGCTTGTTGATATTCAAGTTCATCTGGTTGACTTGATTGGCCAGTGTAGCAATCTGCGCTGATAATGCTGAGACGACATCTAGCTCAAGAGACTGCTACACTGGCCTGCTTTCTGTTTGAAGGCCACTATTTCACTTCTGATCTTTGCAGTTTTGCCTGAAGGAAAGAACCTTGCCAAAAATTTTCTCGCCAAATCATTCCATGTTGTAATGGAGTTAGCTGGTTCTGCCTTTAGCCATCGCTTAGCCTCACCCAACAGAGAGAATGGAAAAAGTGTGAGCCTCAAATAATCTGGAGTGACCCCGTTAGTGATATAAGTATCACTAATCTCAAAGAAGTTCAGAATATGCTGTTGCGGATCCTCGTGTGGAAGACCCATAAATTGCCCGTTTGCATGAAGTAACTGGATCATGCTTTGTTTCAGCTCAAAGTGCCCAGTGATCCTGGGCTTCACTATACTGGAGGTGACATTAGCAATGCTGGGCATTGCCACCTCCTGAACAGCCATGGGTTGCTCCTCTGCCATGTCCACAAGAAATTTAACAAGTGCCTGAATATTATTAGTGTCCCTTACTTCCCTCAATCTCCTGTGAAATGTTCTCTCAGGTTCAGGATCAAAGCCTTGAAGTCGGTCCTGGCTTCTGACCCTACGCATTCAATCAAAATTCCTGAGATCTGAGCAACAATCAAGTAACGTTAGACTAGACAAAATAAGCAATTAAAGCAAAAACTAGCAAGTAGCTAATATTCAAGTCCCCGGCAACGGCGCCAAAAACCTGTTGCTCCCAAACGCACACGCAAGTATACGTGGTCGACAAGTAATATAATAATAAGTTGAGTGTCGAACCCACAGAGACTTGTATAAACTACTCACTAAATCACTAAACTTGCTATTCAATCTAGCTAAAAGCAAAGTCCAATAATATGATTATACTATGCTACGATTCTAAATACTAACTAAATTATCAAGTAACGAGTTGATTGTTGTGTATTCAGTAGAGACAAGTATTCCAGGGTTGTGATCGATTCACCATCCGTATTGTGTTCTAATTAACTCTCCCTTTCATATAATTCACTCATGGTTGCTAGTTAATCGATAGATGCTCTCATAGCCTTCTCCCGAAGTACTACTCACCTATTCTCAATAGATTAACGCCTATATTCCTATGAAATCAATCTATTAAGAACGCATTAAGATTACGATATTTAATTAAGCACGGTGACTAGGTATATTCCTATCCTAACCACAAATCCGCTCCCCCTAAGGGTTAAGATCATGCTCTCTTCAATTCTTCTCTAATCTAAACATGGCTTTCCCAAGCATAGCATAGATAGTAAATAGAACCTAACTGTTGGCCAGACAATTAAGCAATTAAACACAGAATTGAAGAAACAACCATATATTGGTGAATTATAATCAAGGTCAAGCTAATATCAAACAACAATATTCATGGCTAAATCACAACCCCAGAACAATGGGTGTTTAGCCACTCATACTCATGTTCATCACAATAAGGTTCAATTTCATCACAATTAGCAAAAACAAAGGGAAGAAAACAATAATTTGATGGTTAAATCTCCTCCTTGCCTCTTGCCTCTCTATTTCTCCCACTAGACTATGAAAACCTTGATAAATAATCCTTGGGCGAGCTTGACTTTATATAGGTTAAGTGGGGTTTCCTCCAGATTTCCAATTATACCCCTGACAAACGATTTCCGGAATTTGGACTAGTGCGGTCGCGCATATGGGCGCGCATCTGACCGTACTAGTTGGCCAATACACTGCTTTGAACACGCTAAAATTAGCGCGGGCGCGCACCTGGGCGCGCTAGCCCAGCACTTTGCTTCCTTGATTCTTTTTCTCGTTTTCGTGCGTACTCAGCTCCGAGGGGTTGTTTTTGCTCTAAAGTAGTTCCAATTATCTCTTTAAGGAATCACATAGGCTCCTCATCCTGCAATGTATACAATTCACAATTAGAGCCCATTTTTAATCAATTAACCATATTATGACATCGGAATATAACTAAGCGAGAGCATAAACAATCGCCAAATTACCTACATTTAGCCTCTTATCAATGCCTAGGTACAATATTTTTCAACAGGTGCTATCCTTGTGCTATAAGGCTTTAGCTCACTGGTTTGCCAAAATTCTCAGCTTTCCTCGTGCGCTATAGCTGTGCTATGGGGAGATAGCTCACTGTATTTTCTTTAGTTTTTACTGCTTTGAAATTAGAATCCAAGTGGTCCCTATTATTACAACACTCAAGATTAATAAAATAATTATCCCCAAGTGTCCAAAATAACTTTATCCACTCCAGTAATTTCTCATGTAACTTGGGTCTACATTAAATTGTATTCCAAAGCTTGAAATTTATCGATTTAGCTATGGAAATTTGCGGGGATTCACAATTTGATCCAGGCTCCACTCACTCATATGTATTATATTACTTTGCTCTATATTTGGGTATATCTCGTGATGTTTTTGAGTTCTGCTATGTATGTGTCCACGCATAAGGGAGATTCTATTATTGTGGACCGTGTGTATTAGTCGTGTTTAGTTGTTATTTGTGGATTTGAGACCAGAGTTGATCTATTGTTGCTGAGTATGGTAGATTTTTATGTTATCTTCGGCATTGACTGCTTGCCGCCCTATCATGCTATTCCGGATTGTCACGCCAAGACTGTGACACTAGCTATGCCAGGTTTTCTGTTGTTAGAGTAGAGCGGTACATTGGATTATTTTCCTAGCAGGGTTGTGTCCTTCCTTAAGGCACAACGGATGGTTGAGAAGGGGTGTGATGCATATCTAGCCTTTTGTGAGAGATTTCAATTCTAATACTCCTACCGTCGAGTAAATTCTAGTAGTGAGAGACTTCCCAGATGTATTTCCAGCAAATCTTCCGGGCATGCCGCCCGATAAAGATATCTGTATTTGTATTAACTTGTTGTCGGGTACTCAACCCATTTCTATTCCACCATGTTGTATGGCCCCAGCTGAGTTGAAGGATTTAAAGGAACAATTGCAGAAGCTACTTGATAAGAGATTCATTCGGCCTAGCGTGTCACGTGGTGCTCCAGTTCTGTTTGTGAAGAAGAAGGATGGTTTTATGCGTATGTGTATTGATTACCGGCAGTTGAACAAAGTTACAGTGAAGAACAGGTACCCATTGCGAGATTGTTCAACTTCATGGCATGCAGGTTGTCACGCCCCAAACTTGAAGAGGCATGGCCGGCACCCGGTGCCATACTCAGGCCGGGCATACCACTCTATAACTCTAAACTCTAGAGGGCTGACCCTCAACTTAGGCCAATTTGGCTATATTCAAAATCATGTGAAATAACGTTTGAAAACAACAATACCAAACTAATCATCTACATAGGGTTGGTAAAGCCACAATACTAGTATAAAAATGTAAATGACACATCCATAAGACTCTAGGGACAACTGAACTGTATCATGGTCGGGACAGGGCCTCGACCTAACTATCAAACCTATATATATATAAAATGGACTCCACGGTATAGACCTGGTAACTCCGGGGGAAGTGGAGCTTACCAACCAAGCTGATGTTTGGCTCCGTCTATTGGGAAGGTCTATCGAGTTGTCTATCAGGACCTACAGGCATAAAATGCAGCGTCCCCGGCAAAAGAGACCTCAGTACGAAATAATGTACCGAGTATGTAAGGCAACTGAATAACTGAAATCTGAAACTGAACTAATATTATAATAACTGAAAGTAATTGGGAGTCAAAGATAATCTGAAGATATGCTTACCTACTGATACTAACTCAACTCTCTCAATATAGTATGTAAAATAGTTATCCGACCCTATAAGGCTCGGTATGTGTAACTGCTCTGCCGTAGTAGGCTCCCTCAGAGGCGCTTGGCCATACTTGGCTCTATATCCCGGCCATTCTGGGCTCGCTCAAAGGCACTCAACCACAGCAGGCTCGGTATATAACTCACCATCTGCATATATATATATATATATATATATATATATATATATATAGTACTCTCTACTCTTCGTCGTCGTAGTAGTAAGAAAGTAAACTAAAACTTA
>NW_017671705.1:245423-252314 GCF_001879085.1 Nicotiana attenuata | reverse complement strand
CATACCTATGCTATTTGAAAGGTATTTTGTATATAAAAATATACAGGAAAAAATTGGGTATCAACAATATATATATATATATATATATATATATATATATATAGACTCTCTACTCTCTTGGCTGATAGAAGATAAAACTAAATTGAATACGAAGCTCGATAAGGGAGAATGCTCTAACTTATGAGACTGGGGAAATGTACATAAATTCAGGAATATGGACTTCTCTTTATGTCTCATTATCAAACACATGTAGTTACTGGATCATGCCAAAAAGAAAGAAAGGTATAGCCATAACATACCTCAACCTCGTTGAGTCCTTAATTGCTACCAAGCAACTCTTCAAACAACTCAACTTAGTCTACCATAGCATAAGGAGATTCACAATCAGTGCTGAGTAAAGGCTATGCTTGTAATTTAAGCTAGTAGCTCGTTTATGTAAATTTGGCAGCATCTCCCCTGTAACAAGGGCCTCCTCCAATACCATATAACATCAACAACAACTAGAGATACAATAAAAACAACATCAACAATAGGGTACAAAATGTTTCTTTAACAAGTCATCAACATATCACGACGAGCGGCAAGCTCCGATTGAATCCCTTTAGCACCCTTCAACTCCAATATCATTCATTCTTGAACTTAGTAATATATTCAATATAATAATCAATACCTTTTAAAGAATTTCCAGCCTTGTACTCAATTTTAAAGTTACCTGAAATAGCCCAACACAAGATAATATCATTGTCGACAACTTCCAAGTGCTTTATAGCCATTTCCTTTTCTAGTTACCAATTTCCTCAACAAGATTGACATGTAAACAAACATAATCATACTAAAAATATCATAGACAACTTACTTTCCATAATTTTAAGCCACTTAAACTTTAGAAGAGCAACTTTCAAGTCAATCTATCAAGAACAACAACATCTCACGCTAATCCACGTATTATCTTGTAGTTTATCTTCCTAACAACTTAACCAACATACAAGCAAACTTAAGAAAAACTGGAAGGATGTTATACTCACCTTAGACAGTAGAATCCACTTCAAAATTTCAGCCAAACACATCCCACAATTATCCTCAATGACACGACAACACTATGGGTGTTGTATTCTTTTCTTGAATAACCTTTTGGTGTTCAAGTTGGAGTGTAAGCACTTATAGTTCACCTGGAAAATTGTAACGACGCTATCGGTCGTTTTGATCTGTTGCACTTTGCTCACCAGTTCTCGGGCATGACTTGCCCCGTGTAGTGTATTATGACTTATGTAAAATCGTTGGCTTTGGTTTTTAGGATGATCAGAATGAATTTGGAAGAACAGCTCTCAGTTGAAGCTTGAAATTTGAAAGGTTTGACCAAGATATGACTTGTTAATATATGATCTCGGATTGGAATATTTATGATTTTGTTAGCTCCGTTAGGTGATTTGGGACACAAGAGTGTGATCGGAATGTGTTTTGGAGGTCTGGAGTAGATTTAGGCTTGAATTGGCGAAATTGAGTTTTTGGCGTTTTCCGGTTGATATGTGAGATTTTTATATAGGGGTCGGAATGGAATTCCGACAGTTGCAGTAGCTTCGTTGTGTCATTTGGGATGTGTGTGCAAAATTCAGGTCATTCGGACGTGGATTGGTTGGGTTTTTGATCAAAAGCGGAATTCGGAAGTTTTAGAAACTTAGGCTTGAATCTGATGTGTTATGGGTGATTTGATGTTGTTTGAAGTGTTTTGATGATTGGAATAAGTTTGAATAAGGTATTAGGATATGTTGGTACCTTTGGCTGAGGTCCCGGGGGCCTCGGGTGAGTTTCGGGTGGTCAATCGGATCATTTTGTAGTTAAGAAAGTTGCAGATTTTGAGTTCCAGCAGTTGCAGACATTTTGGTCTTCGCGATCGCGAGTGGACCCTCGCGTTCGCAAAGGGTCAGGAAGGGAAGCGTCAGGTTTTGACTTCGCGTTCGCGAAGAGGAGTCCTGCGTTCGCGAAGGGCCGGGATTGTAAGCATCGTGTTCGCGGGAGACTTGGACGCGCTCGCGTAGGTTTGTGAGGTGATGCATCGCGTTCGCGATGGTAAGGTCGCGTTTGCGAAGAAGAGTTTTGGTCAGCGGAATTATTGTGCTTTGCGAACCGCGTCCGCGATGAAGAAATTTTATTAGCTGCGCAGAATGTTTTAAGGACCTGTTCCGCGGCTTGGAACCCTTTTACACCATTTTTTGAACGGGAAAAGAGCCTTGAGGCGATTTTGAAGAGAGGAAATCATTGTTCTTCATTGAGGTAAGGATTTTGGACCCCAAAACTCGATTATTTGTGATTAAGGAACAAAATATCAGTGTTCAATTCATGATAATCAGTAGAAAAAGATTGAGTTAGGGCTTGAGATTATGAGACCTTTCAGGGATGATTTGAGGGGTCAAACGAACTCCGATTTTCGAGTTCTTTATATGTACAGACGCGTGAGATGATGAAGAACATTTTGGTATAAAGTTTGTCCAGTTCCGGGATGCGGGCCCGGGGATGGCTTTTAAGTGATTCCGGGTTTTGTGCTTAAAATCGATATTTTTCAATTGGAACTCATTCGTAGATTTGGAGCATTGGGAAGTTGGGTCGAGAGGAAAGCGTGTTGCAGAGTAGCTTTTCGGGATAGTTCGTGGCGAGTAATGATTTTAAATGCTGTCCTGAGGGTATGAAACCCCGGAATTTCACAGCGTATGGCTATGTTGAGGTGACTTACACGCTAGATGACGAGCGTGGGGCAGAGCACTGTTGGGGATTGTGACTTATTCCATACCGAATGATTATTTTACTATGTATTTGATAGTCAATTGTTTAATATTATTATATTTTGGGCTAAATGCCATATGTGGGCTTCGTGCTAGCTGTTTGAACCCTTAGGGGATTTTTAAATGATATTTTCCTCACTGATTGATTTCATACTGGTGCTTAGTCATACTATATTTTTCTTTTTTAAAAAAAAACTCAGCTGTATTATTCTGTTTTAAACACATGAAATGATATTTTCAAAGGTATTTGAGCTGAGCTTCATATTTTACTGTGGCCCGAGGGGCTTATAAGACTCTGACTGAGTAAGGCCGAGGGCCTGTATTGTGAGGATACTTTTGGGTCTTGCTGCACGCAGCAGTGTTACACTGATTGTGATAATGAGGCCGAGGGCCTGAGATTTGTACGCCACAAGGTGGCTTGAGATATGATAATGTGGCCTAGGGCCTGAGATTATATGCCACGAGGTGGCTTGAGATTTGATATGAGGCCGAGAGCCTGTTTATGATGCCATAAGATGGCTTGATTATGCGCGTGGGCCGTAAGGGGCTCCTCCAGGAGTCTATACACCCCCAGTGAGCGCGGGTACCCATTGTGATGTGAGATATAGCCCGAGGGGCTGGTATGGTTATGAGATATAGCCCGAGGGGCTGGTATTATTCTGAGATATTACTCGAAGGGCGGATTTGTTGACATTATGTCCTTTATGTACTTATCTTTCTTATTTACCTGCCATGTACCTCTTTAATTATGTAATTGTGCCCGAGGGGCGGATCTTCTATGCTTATCTGTTCTAATTGCTTGCATTCAATTGCTTGACTGTTGAAAAGCCTTTTTTTGAAGAAGTTTAAACTGAGCTAATGTGCTTAAGAGATTTCGCAGCTTCATTACTTTCTTACTGGTTTTGTACTGCTTCTCTACAGCATGTTGATGTACTCTTCGTGATTTCCTATCGCTCAGTCTTCATTTATTTTTATTACTCACCGAGTTGGAAGTACTCACTTTACTCCCTGCACCCTGTGTGTAGATTCAGGTATTTCTAAACCCGGTAGCGGGTATTGGTTGCTCAGAGGCAGAGTCGTCGGAGTTTAGCAAGGTAGCTGCCCGACGTTCGCAGCACTGCTTTTCTCCCTCTCGATTTCATTAGACTGTATTTAGTACATTTTTTACTCTAGTTGTATTCGGACCTTAGCAGATGCTCATGACTAGTGACACCTCGATGTGGGGCTGTGTTGGTTTTCATTTCCACAAATTATACTGTTAAATGCTCATTTTGGGATTTTATTTCAGATTAAAGACTTAGTAGTTATTGTTTTAGTTGTTTAAAGTGAATTGGAGGTGTGTCGGCTGGCCTTGTCTTCTCGAGAGGTGCCATCACGACCGGGTTGAGATTTAGGGTCGTGACAAATTGGTATCAGAGCCTAGGTTACATAGGTCTCACGAGTCATGAGCAGGTTTAGTAGAGTCTCGCGGATCGCTACGGAGACGTCTGTATTTATCCTTGAGAGGCTGCAGAACCTTTAGGAAAAACTCCATATTCTTGAAATTCTTATCGTGCGTCCTTGATTCAGCTTGAAATATAACTCTTTGAACTCCTTCTACGCATTCGTATGCGCGAACGAGCGCTCAGTATCAGATGTGCATCGATGGCTTGTGATTCCCTGATCGAGGGGCGAGATGTGATCTCTGTGTGTTTGACGTTGGGCCAGTCTGGAGGACATGAGACCGGATTTTTACCTATTGCTTGAGCACCGAGGTGCTAATTATGTGAGCCGTGTTTTTGAACTTATATACTTCGTAGTGCCCCTATTAGTAGAAGTGATGGCTGGATGGCTATGCGATGGGTATGTTATGACTGCGAGATGTGATCATGTAATTTGGAAGCGACGAGAAGGGTCTACTGGAGGATAGACGAACTATTAGGTGCTTGATTTCTCTCTTGATTTGAGGTATAGTCCCGAGTTATAGGTGCGTGAAGAATCTTTTCCTGTTTCCTAGTTGGGAGTGAAGTAAATTTCATGTTGCGGTAGGAGTTCAGACTCTGAAGACTAAGTGACTGCGTACTGTTTATGACGGTGGAAGGTATAGAGAAATGCTAGTTGGAGGCAAAGCAGGTGGGTTATCTCTTGCAGAGTGTTTTTGAAGTTGTGTGATCCACATGTTGTCTGTTAGAAGATCTCACCTACAAGTGAAATATATGTGTTGTAATTTAAATTTGGGGTCGCGTAAGAGAGTGGGTTTAACTGTTGAGTGAATGCGAGATTTGCAGAAGATTTAAAGTACTAGATGGTCTGTGTTTCACGAGCTGATGAAGGATTGAGTTTAATCTCACTATGGTATTATGGCAGCAATAGAGTATATGTATTATGAGTTACTGTGTGTGTTTTGGCCTATGACTTCGAGCCAAGTGGGGGAGTCTGCTATTGAGTTGTTGATTGCACGGTTATGTGCTACATTGGTTCTGGTTGGAGGCGTGCTGGTAAATCAGTTATGGCCTACGGAGATTCAGACCGAGGATGGCTCGAGTGAAGGAAAATTCTTGGTAAAGGTTATAGTATGCTTCATAAGTCTGTCAAAATTCACAGAATGTCTTGAGTTGTTGTTGGTAAGTAATGCTCGGTGCATAGAGCAGGAAGTTTCTTGGTTGCAATGGGATGAGGTTATATTGTGCGGTGTCGGAGTGCTAATGAGGCACGGGTTGTTCGGTTCATTTCATCGGGCTAATAGTAGTTTGAGTAAAGTGGATGACTCTTAGAGAATGATTCTAATGCGTTCAAGATTTTTCATGTAATAAGTGGAAAGTTTCGAGTTGTAGTTTTGGCTAGAAACTGAGGTTGCACCAGAAGGTGTCAAGACTAGTAGTATTCCTAATCATTATGGGGTTCTGTATAACAGTATCAGGAAGGTAAAGGTAATGGCCTTGGATTCGCAGGAAGTCCTTTAAGGGTAGGTATTTTGAATGTGGTGCTTTTGGGAATATCTAAAAGAGTTTTTTGACGGGTTGTGAGCCTTAGACTGTGTGGTATTAGGCTTGGGTATCTTGTGGTGAGTCTGGGTTGAGGAATTGTGATGCTATAGCAAGAAGCAGTATCAGGTTAAAGGTAAATCAGAAGGAGGCTCGGATAGATGGGATTGTTTGGTAGTCTCCCGAACCAGTATGGCAACGATATGATAGTTCTTTGGCTGCTTACGAGGTAATGAGTTTCTACAAGTGTTTCACGGCAATGCTCTTGGGTGATAGTGGCCTGCGTAGTTTGGTTGAGTTAGAAGGATTCAGAACCGACAGTTTAGTTTCGTGCAAAAGGAATCAGGATAGTTCTTGACGGTTTCTACCACGGTTAGAGAGGTATTTATTCTGCGGGCGTGAAGAGCATGGGATGTGTAATGATTTTATTATAGGTGGGATGGGAAGTTCTTGACTAGTTGATACGTAGTGCTGATACCCAATTTTTCCTGTATATTTTACTTTCAAAATAGCATGTATATGTATATATAAGCATAGCTAAGCTTTTCGCATTTTTCCTAATTTTTAAAATCAATTTATTGTCCATTTTTAACAGTATAAAATCAATAGTTATTCTCAAAAATTATCATTTTTTTGATAAGTAATTTATTTTTATTCTCATATTTATACTAAAAATAGTTAAGGTAATTTTTATGTATTTTTACAAATTCATTTGGTATTTTTTTAAGCTAAATTGCATATAATTGCAATTATAGCCTACTTTACAATTAACAGCATTTTATAATTATAAAATCACTTTTAGTCTTTTTACATTAATATTTATATGTTATTAATTAGCCCAGTACCTTTAATTTATTCTCAAATTATTTTTTACTATTTTCATAAAATAATAAAAGGGGAAGTTGGCTATTTAACAGACAGCCCTTATTATTTCAATTATAGCCAAATTGGCCACACCCCTATCAGATTTTTAAATGGCCCAATACCCTATTTAAATCAACCCAGCCCAATCCCCTAAAATAACCCGGTCCAATCTTTTTTTGTTTAATCTGAGTCGTTGATCAAATGAGATCAACGACCCAGATTTAATTTCCATAATTAAAATCCATTACCCCCCCCCCCCCGAACCCTCCACTTCTTGTACGACCCCT